>NC_081180.1:125301376-125588206 GCF_029867415.1 Vicia villosa | reverse complement strand
TAATGTTGCTAGATTTAGTTCGGGATACCTGTGCGTCCCGTTGACTTCGGAACACTTGTATTGATCTAATTAACAAATATATAAAAGCATATGTTTAGATCAATCCCACAAATAAGTAAATATATATATATAAATATACACGAATATATATTTAGAACGATCCCACTTACAAATCAACGATGTCCTTCATGGCCGGATAATTGGTCCATTCACCATTTACCGAATTCAGATAATACACGACTTCCCTTATAGGGTTGATAGCAAGCAGCAACCAGTGTGCTCTATAAATAAAAACAATAGGTTATATGAAAATTTTGCTATACACAAAAGAAACAGAGATTAGATGAACAAAGAATGAGAAACTAACCCTACTGGTCGAGTATTATACGCCCAAAGATGCAGACATTCTGTATTGCCGGTGGACATGAATCTATCTACTAAGCACTGTCTAACTGATTCCGGTTCCGAATCAATTGCCATTCCGCTGCAGTGGGCGGAAGACACGAAACGGAATCTGTTAGACAACGGAGTCCCGCGCAACACTCTGTCATACAACAACCTTAAATAAAAACATAATAAACATTAGATTATTTTCATTGAAATGTGTAAATAAATTATATTGTGGGACTAATTAAATAATATATCGGATGAGGGAATATTACCGAATGTATGAGTGCATGTTATTGACGCCTAGTTGATCATGCTTAAAAATCTCCTCCAAGTCATCAAGTGTAATAAGTGACTTGAATTCAATACCGAAGACACTCTCATCCATAACGATTTCACGTAAAGCACCATCCTTCAAATCGGACATATCAACCATTGTTGCGAGCACCATCCAGGAAATGTCTTACGTACAACGACTTCCAATATGGAAGTTCAAAAAAAATGGACTTCTTCTGAAGGATAGAAAAACACTTAGAAAGGGGGGGGGATTGAATAAGTGTGACTTTAAATCTTGGACGATAAAAATAAATTGCACAATTATTTTTATCCTGGTTCGCTGTTAACGAAGCTACTCCAGTCCACCCCCGCAGAGATGATTTACCTCAACTGAGGATTTAATCCACTAATCGCACGGATTACAATGGTTTTCCACTTAGCCGCAACTAAGTCTTCCAGAGTCTTCTGATCACAACCTGATCACTCCAGGAACAACTGCTTAGTTCACTCCTAAGACTTTTTCTAGAGTCTACTGATCAACACGATCACTCTAGGCTTAGTTCACTCCTAAGACTTTCTGCTCAGCCAACTGCCAAGACTTCCTGCTCAGCTAACTGCCAAGACTTCCTGCTCAGCCAACGGCTAAGACTTCCTAGAGTATACTGATCAACTGATCACTCTAGTTCCTTACAACTTAATGTAATCTATTCAAGAGTTTACAAATGCTTCTTAAAAGCGATAATCACAACTGTGATATTTCTCTTACAATTTAAGCTTAATCTCACTAAGATATTACAACAGCAATGTAGTGAGCTTTGATGAAGATGAAGATTCTGAGTTTAGATTTGAACAGCGTTTCAGCAAGTTTGATATAAGTTGATTTTGTGCAGAATCGTTAACCTTGCTTCTCATCAGAACTTCATATTTATAGGCGTTGAGAAGATGACCGTTGAATGCATTTAATGCTTTGCGTGTTCGTACAGCTTTGCATTTAATGTTATACGCTTTTGTCAACTACCTCGAGCCTTGTTCACGCTGTGTCTACTGACGTAGCCTTTAGTAGCTTTAACGTTCCTTTTGTCAGTCAGCGTAGTCTGCCACGTGTACTTCCTTCTGATCTGATGTTTGTGAATACGACGTTTGAATATCATCAGAGTCAAACAGCTTGGTGCACAGCATCTTCTGATCTTCTGACCTTGAAGTGCTTCTGAGCGTGATACCATCTTCTGATCTTCAGTGCTTCTGATCTCATGTTCTTCTGATGCTTCCATAGACCCATGTTCTGATTCTGCTTCGACCATCTTCTGATGTCTTGCCAGACCATGTTCTGATGTTGCATGCTGAACCATTTGAGACACATCTTCTGAGCGCTGAATTATGCGTACTCTTTATATATTTCCTGAAAGGGAAATTGCATTGGATTAGAGTACCATATTATCTTAAGCAAAATTCATATTATTGTTATCATCAAAACTAAGATAATTGATAAGAACAAATCTTGTTCTAACAATCTCCCCCTTTTTGATGATGACAAAAACATATATAAATGATATGAATTTGCGATCAGAAAGAGTAGACGGCAAAAGACAAATTACACAGCTATAGCATAAGCATATGAATATGTCTCCCCCTGAGATTAACAATCTCCCCCTGAGATAAATAATCTCCCCCTGAAATAAATACTCGAAGAACTTTGATAAAAGACTTCCCTGATTATTTCGGTAGAGACGATCATATAAGCTTCTGCCTTCAGAGAATTCATAGCTTCTGACTTCTGCTTCCATTGGACAGCTTCAGAACTTGAATTTCTTTAGATCCTTAGAACACTCACAGCTTCTGATTTCTGCTTCCATCGTGGACAGCTTCAGAACTTGAGTTTCTTTAATCTTCAGAACATTCACAGCTTCTGATTTCTGCTTCCATTCAGGACAGCTTCAGAACTTGAATTTTCTGGATCTTTTAGGACATTCACATCTTCTGATTTCTGCTTCCCTCGGATAGCTTCAGAACTTTGAATGTCTACCAACATCACTTCATGCTAGATTTGTATCAGAACATTGTTGAATGTACCAGAGCATCATCAGAGCATCTCTACATCCTGAAATGTTACAGAACAAAAACTAAACGACAAAAGTCAGCATGAACGAGTTAGAACATAAAATGTATATTCAAATACATGATATGTATCAGAGCCAAATGTATCAGAGCATTTAGGCTAAAAACATGTATCAGAGCAAATAATGTATCAGAGCCATAACATTATATGTATCAGGGCAAATAGAATTTTGTCATAACAGGATAGACAATGATATTCAAATTCTATTATCAGTGCTTCTGATTCATTCTTCTTTCTTGCTTCTGATCTCTGAAGCTTGACAGCACTCAGCTTGCTTCAGTTTCCATGGTTTTGCTTCTAGTGTTTGCTTTGAAGATTCACTTCACTTCTCTGTACCTGCAAAACACTTAAACCATATAGAACTTGCAGTTCTTGTTAGTGAATGTGTGGGAGCCTTTACCCAGCAACTGATAGATTTAATCAAATCATTTATCATTTATCTTTCTCCCCCTTTTTGTCATAACATCAAAAAGAATATATAAAAAGATTCAGATGTATAAAACAGAACACATGGAGGAAGAAGATGATTTCATTAAGGTTCAAACAATGGGTACAAAAGTTCAAAATGAAAAGAGCAGATGCACAGAAACAGAACAGATGCAAAGAAAAGAAAGAAACAACATAGACTCAATCTAAGATGGCCCTAGTCTTGACAAGATCTTGGCCAGCATCTGTTTAACATCGTTGTTGTGTCCTTCTTGCCTCTCAATGAAAGCATCATACTTCTCATTGAGTGAGCTTTGCTCATCCTGTCTCCTCTGAATCGCTTCTAGAGTCCTTGCAAGACGAGAAGGTTCATCAGAAGAAGCTTCACAGCTTTCAACCACAGGAATGACAACTTGATCTGCAGCTTCCATAGAAGTATCATTTGCTGGGATATCCTCAACAGGGTCTGATTTAGCAACATGATCTTCAGCATCTGCTTCTTGCATAGAAACATCTCCATATTCTGCAGCAGGAATTTCAGAGTTTCCATTCTCAAGTGCCTGAAGAATGGCAGCTAGATTCCTGGGAGCAGAAGGACCTTCAACTACTGGTGGGTCAACAACTTCTGGAATGACCAAGCTAGGGTCTTTCTTAGAAGGGTTTTCCCTCAGAAAGTCAAATAAGGTCTTGAAGTCTCCAAGCAGAACAGGATACTCAGGAATCCAGATAACCATGTCCCTGCATGGGTTTGCTTCCATTGCAGCAGCCAGTCTCAATACTTCCAATTCATCCACAAAGGGCTTCTCTTCCAAAAGATATCTTCCTTTGAGGCGAGCAAACCAGAAGTCTTCATAATTCCTCAGAATTCCACGAGGCCGTGGGGGCAGCAGCTACACAGGCTTCCTGAAGTTCTAAAAACAGAGCATCTGATTCTCTGCGAAAGATCCTCCAGAAGTTTCGCATAGCAACATCATTCAATCCAGAACTTTCAGCGAGTCTGAGAGTATCAAAGGTACTTCTGAGATTCCTCTTTATGTTGTCAAAAACTACACCGATAGGATATACGGGGCGGGATTTTATTTGGGTTTTTGAAAAGGCAGGTTTGGAAGTGAAGTACGGATGAGGTTCTCTATCCAACCTATAAGAAGATTCTGCTTCAGTATCAGAATCTAACACTACCACTTCAGCTTCAGGACGAGGCTTGGGAGTGTAGTTGCAATCACGGAGCAGCTGCTCATGTGATGCAGAGGTTGGAAAAGGAGAATCACAAGGATTGTTTTGAGAGGTGGAGGGAGAAGGTTGAGATGGAAAGAGAGTTTGAAGGGGTTGTATATTCAAAACAAGATTGTCAACAGCTTGGTCAGAGACAAGATTAGTGGAGGGTGAAGGAGACGGAATGGATTGAGGAGATGGTGGAGTTTTTGTAAGGGGAAATGGTGAGGGAGGAAGAGAATTGGATTTGTTTGCATGTGAAGAAGGAATGGTTATAGGGGAAGATGGTGGTGAAAGAATATGGACAACAACGGGTGATTCTGATGAGGCTTTTTCTGGTTCAGGGGTAGGTACAACTTCTATTGGTGTAACTTCTGATCGAACAACAGGAACAGAAATAGGTTCAGAGATGCATATACCTTTGGAACCTTTCAGAAGCGCTTTGGTCACATCCTCCGTTTTCTTCAGCTTTTTACTCTTCGGCTCTTCAATAATCTTTGCTTTGCCTCTAGAGATTTCTTTTCTTCTGGCATAAGCCTGAACTTCTTGTTGATTTTCAGCTTCTTGAGGGATATTGTCTTCATCAGAGCTTTGAATAATCATTTTCCTCTTCTTAGTTATCTTCTTTTCAACAACTTCAACTATCTCATCATTTTTGTTTGACTTCTTCTTCTTTTTCTCTTCTCAAAGTCATCAGATACGGCCTTAACAACATTAGCAATCACCTTTTTAGAAACCTCTTGTTTCTTAGAGACAACAGAAGGATAATCATGCTTTCTTTTAGTTCTTTCTTCCCTCTTGCGATTTACTTTGAAAGGGGCACCTTTGTCTTGATCTTTAAAGCTCTTATTCTCTTCAAGAGATTTCAGATAAACAGTTTTGACTTCAGGTACCTCACTATTGAAGAAGGTTTCAAAGTCAGCCAGAACTGGTTCTCTTATGGTTCTTGTTCCAGCTAGAGGTTCAGGAACTTTGAGAAAAGTGTCAATGATTTTCATCTTCTTTAAAGAGAAGGCATTCAGACAAGATCCAGTGGTGACAGCAAGATCTTTGATGATACCTTCAGACTCCAGACTTTCAACAATCTTGGAATGTATCAGAAGGTTTGTAATAATCCTACCAAAAGGAATGGTTGTTCCAGCATTTTCCTTTCTGAAGGCATTTCTGGAATCCTTTACTGCTTTCCACATATGGTTGAAGATAATGTAAATCGCATCAACCTTCTTCTGAGTGGCAATGCAATAAAGAATATACCTTTGATCATTACTGATGAAGTCCGAGGCATGAGTTGATTTCCTATGGTAGAAACACCCGAGAAGGATCTTTGTCCAGATTCTGTAGATATCTTTCAAATTCTTAACATGTGTAGTTTTCTTGACATTTGAATAGAGAGTGGATAGAATATCTTCCACATCTTCTCTTTGATCAGATTCAAAAGCCCCTTCAGGATTTTTCAGATCAAACATCACTCTTAGGATGTTTTCAGTAACAACGACAGACTTTCCATGGACGAAGGAGAGAATAGCTTTTGGTGCAACCACAGCATGTACCCAGAACTCTTTGACAAGATCCGGATAAACAGGTCCAACGAACTCAGCAAACAACGAGGTCCATCCTTGAAAGATGATGTCTTCCTTAAGATGAAATTGATTTTCTTCAAGGTTATCAAAGTCGACCATGAGTTCACACAAAACTTCCAATTTGTCTTTGGGGATGGAGCATGCAACAACAGGGGTGAGTTCCTGGTGTGTTTCATCGTGCATATGAAGAAGAGTAGATGAACCAGCAAAATGAGATGAAGAAGCAGCCATTGAACCAGAACGATCAAGAGAGAAGAACAAAAATTGGGTTTTCGGTTAGGGTTTCAGAAATACTAAGAGGCTTTCAGACAGAATGTATGCAGGAAGAAAGTGAGATAAAGGAGCGAAAAAAAATATGAGATGATTTGAAATGAATATATAGGAACGGATTTTTTTAAAAAATTAAAAGAAATAAACTGAACAGTTTCAGAATCAAGAGAAATCAATTTTATTAAATGATGAGTGACGTGAGGAGAGAGAACGTGGTAAATGAAATGATTTAAAACAGTTACCTAGGTCGGCGTCTTTTCAACTGCACGCTTTGTACAAACCGTACAGACACGTGTTCATCATCAGATAATAGATGACAGCTGTAAACATCAGAGAGATTTTACGCCTTCAAATTCTGATTACTTCTTCTGATCTGATCTACTTTCTCTTTTGGAATCACTCCTTCTGAAGTGTGCTGATATAAGTCTGAATGATCTTCTGATCCATTACTTCTGATATACACAGCTTCTGGAGGTTCACTTCTTTGTTCTGCAGCTTCTGATAAGATAAAACTGTATCTGCAGAAATTCTTAAGCTCTTTGTTTCATCAGAAATAAGTTTATCATCAAAACAGATGTTTATTGATTTGTCCACAATCAATGTTTCAATGTTGTATGTTCTGTAGCATTTAGAGCAATCAGAATAATCAAGAATGAAACACCAATGCTTTAGAGACAAACAAAACAGATGGTTCCAAGACTAATAAACTTTCTTTTCTGAATTCCTACAAACAAAGTTTCTTCAACAGATTTAAGAACCAGAACTTGAAAGACAATCTTTCTTCCCTTCAAGTGTTGAGACCAACTTGAATCCAGGTGTCAAGTCATGTTGAATGTTGTCTTCTTTGTTATCAAGAGAATCTGCAAAAGAAATAATCTTTTTCTTTGGTACCCACATCTTCTTGGGTCCTTTCTTGTTAGATTTTCTCAAGTTCTGATTGAACTTGGGTTTGACATTATAATCAATAAGAGGAACAGCATGATAATTCTTAATGTGAGTTTCATGATATTTCCTAGGTTGTGTCACATGCTTCTTAGTGTGTGTAATGTGAAAACTTTGTGCATGTGAAGTGTGCCTAATATCATGTGAGTGGCCATACTTGAACTGATCATACAATGGTTTGTATGTAATTTTCATCTCATCAACAGGTTCAAGTTTGTATGGGGTTTCACCCTCATAACCAATGCCAACTCTTTTGTTTCCAGACACAGCATATATCATAGAAGCTAGCTGACTTCTGCCAATACTTCTAGATAAGAACTTTCTGAAGCTTAAATCATATTCTTTCAGAATATGGTTCAGACTAGGAGTGGATTTTTCTGAATCAGAAGGAGATCCAACATTATTGGATAATTTTAAAAGTTTTTCTTTTAATTCAGAATTCTCCAACTCAAGCTTCTTTGTTTCAAATTCAAATTGCTTTTTCAGCTTTTTGTATTTGAGACTAATCTGAGACTTGAGTTCCAGAAGTTCAGTTAGACCGGAAACTAACTCATCTCTAGTAAGTTCAGAAAATACCTCTTCAGAATCTGATTCTGATGTAGATTCTGATCCGTCATCTTCTGTCGCCATCAGCGCACAGTTGGCCTGCTCATCTTCTGAATCATCTTCTGACTCATCCCAGGTTGCCATAAGACCTTTCTTCTTATGAAACTTTTTCTTGGGACTTTCCTTCTGAAGATTTGGACATTCATTCTTGTAGTGTCCAGGCTCATTGCATTCATAGCACATGACCTTCTTCTTGTCAAATCTTCTTTCATCAGAAGATTCTCCACGTTCAAATTTCCTTGAACTTCTGAAGCCTCTGAACTTCCTTTGCTTGGTCTTCCAGAGTTGATTTAGCCTTCTGGAAATCATGGACAGTTCATCTTCTTCTTCAGATTCTGATTCTTCAGGATCTTCTTCTCTAGCCTGAAAAGCGTTAGTGCATTTCTTGATATTAGATTTTAATGCAATAGACTTACCTTTCTTTTGAGGCTCATTTGCGTCCAGCTCTATTTCATGACTTCTCAAGGCGCTGATAAGCTCTTCCAGAGAAACTTCATTCAGATTCTTTGCAATCTTGAATGCAGTCACCATAGGACCCCATCTTCTGGGTAAGCTTCTGATGATCTTCTTTACATGATCAGCCTTGGTGTATCCTTTGTCAAGAACTCTCAATCCAGCAGTCAGAGTTTGAAATCTCGAAAACATCTTTCAATGTCTTCATCATCCTCCATCTTGAAGGCTTCATACTTCTGGATTAAGGCAAGAGCTTTTGTCTCCTTGACTTGAGCATTTCCTTCATGAGTCATTTTCAAGGACTCATATATGTCATAGGCCGTTTCCCTGTTAGATATCTTCTCATACTCAGCATGAGAGATAGCATTCAGCAAAACAGTTCTGCATTTATGATGATTCCTGAAAAGCTTCTTTTGATCATCATTCATTTCTTGCCTTGACAGCTTCACGCCTCTGGCATTTACTGGATGTTTGTAACCATCCATCAGAAGATCCCATAGATCACCATCTAGACCCAGAAAGTAACTTTCCAGTTTATCTTTCCAGTATTCAAAGTTTTCACCATCAAATACCGGCGGTCTAGTATAACAATTGTTACCGTTGTATTGCTCAACAGAGCCAGATGTAGATGCAGGTGTAGGTATAGTCCTTTCACTTTCATCAACCATCTTTTAAATGAAGCGTTTTTCTCTTCCTGAATCTTTTCTAAACACGGTTAAGTGCTTGCACCTTAGAACCGGCGCTCTGATGCCAATTGAAGGATAGAAAAACACTTAGAAAGGGGGGGGATTGAATAAGTGTGACTTTAAATCTTGGACGATAAAAATAAATTGCACAATTATTTTTATCCTGGTTCGCTGTTAACGAAGCTACTCCAGTCCACCCCCGCAGAGATGATTTACCTCAACTGAGGATTTAATCCACTAATCGCACGGATTACAATGGTTTTCCACTTAGCCGCAACTAAGTCTTCCAGAGTCTTCTGATCACAACCTGATCACTCCAGGAACAACTGCTTAGTTCACTCCTAAGACTTTTTCTAGAGTCTACTGATCAACACGATCACTCTAGGCTTAGTTCACTCCTAAGACTTTCTGCTCAGCCAACTGCCAAGACTTCCTGCTCAGCTAACTGCCAAGACTTCCTGCTCAGCCAACGGCTAAGACTTCCTAGAGTATACTGATCAACTGATCACTCTAGTTCCTTACAACTTAATGTAATCTATTCAAGAGTTTACAAATGCTTCTTAAAAGCGATAATCACAACTGTGATATTTCTCTTACAATTTAAGCTTAATCTCACTAAGATATTACAACAGCAATGTAGTGAGCTTTGATGAAGATGAAGATTCTGAGTTTAGATTTGAACAGCGTTTCAGCAAGTTTGATATAAGTTGATTTTGTGCAGAATCGTTAACCTTGCTTCTCATCAGAACTTCATATTTATAGGCGTTGAGAAGATGACCGTTGAATGCATTTAATGCTTTGCGTGTTCCGTACAGCTTTGCATTTAATGTTATACGCTTTTGTCAACTACCTCGAGCCTTGTTCACGCTGTGTCTACTGACGTAGCCTTTAGTAGCTTTAACGTTCCTTTTGTCAGTCAGCGTAGTCTGCCACGTGTACTTCCTTCTGATCTGATGTTTGTGAATACGACGTTTGAATATCATCAGAGTCAAACAGCTTGGTGCACAGCATCTTCTGATCTTCTGACCTTGAAGTGCTTCTGAGCGTGATACCATCTTCTGATCTTCAGTGCTTCTGATCTCATGTTCTTCTGATGCTTCCATAGACCCATGTTCTGATTCTGCTTCGACCATCTTCTGATGTCTTGCCAGACCATGTTCTGATGTTGCATGCTGAACCATTTGAGACACATCTTCTGAGCGCTGAATTATGCGTACTCTTTATATATTTCCTGAAAGGGAAATTGCATTGGATTAGAGTACCATATTATCTTAAGCAAAATTCATATTATTGTTATCATCAAAACTAAGATAATTGATAAGAACAAATCTTGTTCTAACATCTTCTTCCACCCACCCTTGACAAGTGAATGTGCAAAAGGCTTGCCAAACTGAGTGCTCACATCTTTCACCTTTTCAAAAATTTGATCACCTGACAAAAAAGGCGGGGCTGTACCATGTTCGGCCTTTCCGTTGAATGCTTTTCTCCACCCACGGTAGTGATGATTAGAATTTAAGAATCTACGATGACCGAGAAAGACATTCTTCTGACAAAGATCCAATCGTGTCGTATCGGTTTCATCTTCACAAACGGGACACGCTTTTGACCTTTATTGCTGTACCCGGATAGATTTCCGTATGCTGGAAAATCATTAATTGTTCCAAACAACATCGCCCTCAAGTTGAAACTTTCCTTCCTATACCCATTGTAAACCTCCACACCGTTGTCCCACAAAAACTTTAAATCTTCGATTAACGGTGCCAAGTATACGTCTATGTCATTCCCTGGTTGTTTAGGCCCAGAAATTAGCATTGATAACATCATGTACTTACGCTTCATACATAGCCACGGAGGTAGGTTATAGATCATAAGAATCACAGGCCATGTGCTATGCGAGATACTTTGAATACCATGCGGGTTCATTCCATCAGTAGACAATGACAACCGAAGGTTTCTTGCTTCTTTTGCAAATTCAGGATAATCAGTATCAACTTTCATCCATTGTGGTGAGTCTGCCGGATGTCGCAACTTTCCATCAATAATTCTTTCATCTGCATGCCAAGTCAAGTGTCTTGAATCGGTCTCACTACGATACATGCGTCTAAATCTCAGAATTATAGGAAAATACCATAAGACTTTAGCAGGAGACAACTTTTTCTTATATCAAGGGGCACCACATTTAGGACACTCATTCAACGCTGCATACTCGTTTCGAAACAAAACGCAATCGTTTGGACATGCATGTATCTTATCATAGCTCATGCCAATAGAGGACAACATCTTTTTGGCTTCATACGTTCGATTGGGAAGAACATTATCCTCTGGTAGCATATCTTTCATAAGGGCTAATAACTCTGTGAAACTTTTATCCGACCATCCATTGTCCGCCTTTAAGTTGTACAACTTTAACACCGCAGACAATCTTGTGAATTTTGAACAACCATCATACAACGGTTTCTCTGCATCGCTTACCAACCTCTCAAACATTTTGGGACAATCCGCAAGATCTTCTTCAAGCGCTTCTGCAATCTCTTCGACTCGATCGCAATCGTATGTGTCTGTGCAATCGTCGTTTGAAGCATACTTCCTATTACAACTCGACCCAGCATTCCCGTTACTTTTCTCACCATGCATTGTCCAACATGTATAACTTCTATCAATTCCAAACCGTAGTAAATGGGATCCCAACTTTTTCCCGTCAACCTTATCCCCATAACAGCAACCCAAGCAAGGACACGGCATTCGAAGCGGGTCTTCGGAGTGCGCAACCGCAAACTCAACGAATTTCCATACCCCTTTCTCGTACTCTTTCGACAATCGGTTTGATCTCATCCATGTCTTATCCATGACTTAATTAAGCTAAACAAAAACGGTCAAACTTTCACTCTTCACAAGTAACCCCTATGGCGAATTCAATTCACAAAGTTAGTAAGTACATCACTTAACGATTAACGAAATTGATATCATGTCGGAATAATGAGTATTACTTAATATAATCTAAAAGTTACAAAGTTAGTAAGTTCATCACTTCAAAATCAGAGAATATTCCACATGTCGGAATAATGAGTATTACACTCATGTCTTAATTAATTAAGCTAAACAAAAACAACTAATTATTTAGGAACAGAACGGTATAATGCGTTTCTGTCAATAAAACGCAATGATTCAGAAGCAATAAAACGCAACATATTACGGAATGAATCAGAAGCAATAAAACTCAACATATTACTTTGGCGAGAGAGAACAATATATTACCTGTATAGTAGTAAGCAACTTGTAGACCCACACAATGTAAGATTCTTGAATGAGATCAAACTTTCACTCTTCACAAGTAACCCCTATCAATACAAAAAGAATAAGTCACAAATCTATAACATTGACAACACTAGAAATTGTGTCAATGGAAAGCAATTAATTACCTGTATAGTAGAAAGCAACTTCTTGAATGAGATCAAACTTTCACTCTTCACAAGTAACCCCTATCTAGCAAAGATATTCCTAAAAAATATAAAATAAAAAACTTAATTGAAGAATATAAAAATTAGGTCATAATCCATAGCTTAAAAAAATCAGCATTGTATCATTATGTCAAATTCATTCAAATTCAAGTAAACTCACAAACAAACACAATTTTCAAACCAAAAATGAAACAAGATGCAAGAAGTCACATTGTACCATGAGAAATTGGGTTCAAAACAAGTTCTAAATCCCTAAACCAACATCCCGGACAACCATGATATACGTATAAATTGGCTCTCAAAATTCACTTCAAACAAGTTCAAGATGAAATAATGTAAAATTTGAAAGAGAATAATGTGAATGTTTCCCATCTCATTTCATTTCAGAAATAAATATAGATATTTCCTTCTTATCTCTTAAAGTCAATTTAATATATGAGCATGTTTTAATATAGTTCAATCCATTTCAAAACTTGTAGAATTCCATAAACCAAGTTGCAATAAAGTAGAGACATCAATATGAACTCATACATTAAATCCAAAACCAAACTAAGACACCTTTTTCAATTTACAAAATAGCAAGAGGAAGAGTTGAAATGTTTGTATTACATTCAAACATGCTCATAGTGCACAACGATCATGTTTTAGAATAAAGATAGCATTTTCATTCTCAATCCCACAAATAAGTAAATATATAAATATACTTCACGAAATAGTATGCCAAAGTTTTCATGTAATCAAAATAACAGTAGAACTTCAAAACTTATACTTTTATATAAAACCTCACGAAACATTGTTCCAATAAGTCAACAAAACCTGAAGCATAACAACCTAACTTAAGTATACTTAAGTATAGTTAAGAGCACAAACCTGAACTAAGGAGAAAGAAGAGTGGTGATATATTGGGAACAAGGTTAAGCAATTTTCTTTTAGAGATTCAGATTCTGCAGATACAAAGAGACAATAAAACAAGATTATAAAAATTGTCTCACCAAATCACCATCTCAAGTAAGAAAATATCATAAAAGTAAGAAAATATTCAATGAAAATTAAACACTCTAAAGACATTTAATCAAACATGTAATATGCTTCATTCTCAAATTGCAGTGCAACCCTTAGTTGAAACCCTTAAAACTAAACCCATAAATCATATTACCTTGCACAGTCAGACGGAGGAGAGAACGACGGTGGTGGCTGGCGACGGAGGGACGAACGTGGTGGCTGGCGACGGAGGGACGAACGGTGGTGGCTGGCGACGGAGGGACGAACGGTGGTGGCTGTGGCTGGCGAAGACGGAGGGTTTTTCGGTTGCAGAGAAAGTGAGAAACAGTAATAAAAAGAAAACGAAAGAGAGAAAGTGAGAAAGTGAAAGCGTGTTTTTGTTTTTAATTTTTACTAATAAAGGCTACTAAAGCGCTTCTGAAAAGCGCTCTCATAGCCTGGTCTATACCAGCGCTTTTTAGCAAAAAGCGCTCTCATTAAACCCCCCTATAGCAGCGCTTTGAAAAGCGCTCTCATACCCCCCCCCCCCTTACCAAAGCGCTTTTCAAAAGCGCTCTCATACCCCCCCTTACCAAAGCGCTTTTCAAAAGCGCTCTCATACACCCCCCTACCACAGCGCTTTTCAGAAGCGCTCTCATACCCCCCCCCCCCCCCCCTTTAAGAGCGCTTTTTTAGCGTGTATTTTTATTTTGTTTTTAGTGCAACCTATAAGAGCGCTTTTTACTAGAAGCGCTTTAGTAGGGGTGCTGTTAAAAATTAAATTTGGCGTAGTGAATATATAAATATGAATGTTTAATGGGAAACCGTTTCTAAAATACATGTTAATATGAATTGTTGGTGGTAATTTAAGTGTGCTTTTGATATCAAAATTTTCTTTTTATGTTCCTCTCAATCACATTACAAATTATCACATTTTAACTATCTAGCATTAACGTTTTTATTTGTGGTTGTTTTCTTTATCATTACTAACACAAATTAAAACTACAATTCTTATTTTATTTATTATTGATGAAAATCATACAACAACCTCCTCCATTTGTTATCTCTTTCTCTAAATACTTTTCTCTTGACCTCTATATTTGTATTGCAAAATAGTTTTCTTTCGACCTCTCTAAAAAGGTTAAAGTTTTGACACCATATCAGCACTATCTCTCAATATTAATGTGTATTATAAAATTGAAACACATTTTTATCATCGAAAGTGATTTACGTGTGACAAAAAATTGTGTAGATCTTTTTTAATAATTAATTAACTAAAAATATTTAATAACTATTTTTAAAATGTAAATAAAAAATAAATATCACTAATTAATATTTAATAAATAATAATAAGATTAAAAAACTCATTCATTCACTTACCACTTTTCTCTTTAACTTCTCTCCTATTTATTTCTATTATATTAGTAATTCTTTTAACTTTCTTTCTCTCATGTCTTACCGTAATTTTCTTATTTAACTTTTTGTTAATTCAAAAAATAGTCAAACTTTCAATAACCTCCACTAAACCATTACTTCATTGCATAACTAACAAAACATCTCTTTACAACATGAACACATAAGCACACTACATCATTTAATAACCATAACTTCATCCACTAACCACATAAATCCGACATAAATAGGACACCCAAAGAGAATTTCATTGTATTTTTTTTTTTTCAATTTTCTTTTACAAATTAATTAACTAAGTTTTCTCTCATTATATTAATTAATTTATTATTAACTAAATAATATCATATAATATTATAGTATCTCTTAAGTAAGAAACCTCAAATTTCTATCTCGAACTTCTATTCCCACTCAATCACATCTCCAACTTCTCTCTCCACTTTCTTTCTAATTGATTATAAATTCTCCAGTAACTCAGTTTTATAAATTCTCCACTAACTCAATGTTATACATTCTCAACTATTTACACATTTTTAAAACAACGTCTTATTTTCTTCTTGAAAATGGAACTGACATCATCAAACTCCTATCGGCAAGTTCTTTCAACATCAATTGAAAGTTGGGATGTATGTGATGGTAGTTGCAGGGTGCTTTTTACATGCAGCCAGAGATCCTTTTTGTGATTAAGGTTTGCAAAATTGTTGTTCTTTCATCATCCTCTGACCGAGAAACTATGTGTTATCTTGAAGTTACATAGGCATCCAAATTATTTTATTTATATGAATTTATGTAATGGGGTCCATAGTTAAACAGACATATTGTATTTAAGATTGACATCTCCTACTTAGGATCACTCAAAAGCATATTTGTATTTATATGTCCATTTCTTTATTATGTGGAAAATTCATTAACAAAGTGCCTCATAAAATAAATAAAAAATATTTATTTATTGTATTTTTTTTCTTTTAGCGATTGTTTCTATTTTTCTACTGTTATATATTTTTTTTATTTTTTGTCTGTCTATAAATTAGCATGCCATGAATTTTTTGCATGTATTATTATTATAAATTTTTTTTATATTATTTGTTTCCATTTTTTATACTTTTAATTTCTTTATAATTTTTGTGTGTCCATATATTAGCATGCCATGAATTTTTACACGTGATTAATTAACCTAATTAACCATATATTAGCATGCCATTAATACTATTTTTACATGAATTTTTTAACTTAATTATGTGTGTGTGGTCTAGCGGCACAAAATAAGTTATTATTTAATTCATCTTTTTTCTACTAACAACCATCTCTAACTCTATAAATCAATTGATATGTTTTTAGACAATTTTGTAATAATAATTAAGAAGTAATTTAATACATATATAATCATAATTCAATAATATATATATCCGTGCATCGCACGGGTAGACGGCTAGTTATTTCTAAAAAAACTAAATTCTTATCAAACACATAATTTGAAATATTATTCTAAAGAATACTAATCCTAAAAATATCATTCCAAAAAATAATGTGCAATAATGTGCACCATACCCATAGACCTCGTGCTATTCCTCTGCTCCTATTGCACCTATTTCCCTGATGAATTCTCTGCACACCTACTACCCTACTACTGCATGCACCTCTAAGAGCATCTCCAATGGTGAACTCATTTTTGGGTTCCTTGTGGGACCTATTAAGCCACGTCAGCTTGAAGTAACTCAACTAATTTTTCGCTCCAATGGTGCAACTCTTAAGAACCCATATTAGGTCCCACAATTTTACTTTATTTATTAATATTTTATTCATATTAAATTTTATAGCAATTAAAATAACAATTTTAATTATTTAAATTAAAATTGATATAAAATAAATAAAATTCAAATTAAACCTATAATTTAAAATGAAATAAAATAAATAAATCAATTAAATTAAATTAAAATTCTATAACAATAATTAAAATAAAAAATTGTTTTTAAATTGTTAAAGTAAAATTAACATTTTTAAAATTTAATTTGTTTAATTATTAATATAAATTAATATAAAAACTATGTATAATTGTTAAATGAAAAACTTGAAAAAGAAAAAAAAAAAGTAGTTAACATTATGAGAGTTTAATATTAATTTATTATTTATGTTAAGATGATGAACCGTTGTTTCATAATACAACGGTTGGCCACTGTGGCCAACTCCAGTGGTTCCAAAAATAAAAACGTCCGCCAGGGAAAAACTTAGGAATTTACTCTAAGTCTCTTTGAAGACTTTTATGAACCTACTTCAATTGGGGACAGTGACGTTATAGTAGAGTAACTTTGATAACTTTGGTTATCAAATTATTCTCAAATATTAATATAATATATGAGTTATTTATTGATCAAAAAATTGACTATAGTCACCAAAGTGACTTAAATAAAATTTTATTAGTATATTATTATGATAATATTAATTATTAATTTGTTTACCATATGTACTAAAGTTCCAAAGACATGCGTCGTAGCTTGTTTCTTCTTTAGGCGAAATCGGTCTGTGCTGTTGGAGTCTGATGCTTGAGTGCAGATGGAGTTTTGCTGGGTGCGGTAGCAGCGTATTTCGGAGCTGTAGTGGGTGTGTATGTGTCAGCCGTTGTTCTTGGAGGAGAGTGTAGGGTGTCTTTCTTTGGATTAGATTTGTATTGGGTGGGTTTGGAGTTGTGATAGATTTAATGGTTATATAACTTTGGTTTTTTGCTGATATGTTTGTGTAATAATTCTGGATGGTGTCTATTGGGCATGTATTAGCCCGGCTGATGGTTTGTAATTGGTTTTCCTACGTTAGCATCCCTTATGCTAGCTATCTTATTGGCTTAATAATAGTACTCTTTTTGCCTTCTTAAAAAAAAACAGTAAAGTTACCCATGCCATCCCCTCAATTGGTGTCTTATTTTTTATTGTGCATATAATAATGAATAATGAATTCGGTCCAGTGATATCTCAACCCTTCAAATTCAAAAGTACCAAAAATGTAGAAAGATGAACATTTAAGGGTGGGGATGTAAACTGCTCTATCTCCAGTGAAATTCACACTGGAGGGAATCCATTTTCAAACAACACCTACCAAGCTACAAATAAAAGAAAACCCATTGTCCCAAGCAATTTTCTTAACCGTGTGTTGCAGATCATTGTATGCATGATAGAATGTTCCGGAGATGCATTTCCGTCTCTGGAATTAATTCCGAAATCTCCAGAATTAATTTCAGAGATACATTTCCGAACAAAATTTTAGACAAAATAGAGATGGTAGATTCCGGAATTAATTCCAGATATACATCTCCGAACTAAATTTTAGACAAAATTGAGATAATTCACTTACGAAGTAAAGAAGTGAGTGTATTATGGACACGAGCATCTCCGGAATTGAGGGGCTGTCTGCACTAGAACCCATGGGAAGTAATCCCCAAAATTTAAGTGTCTATCCTCTTTGTCAACCAAAAGACAGTCTACCCTTACCCATTTTCTCCATATGTGGGTTAATAAATATTTTTCTCCATATGCCCTCTTACTATTTTGTGTTTCATTTGTAACCACGCATAAGATAGGACATTGTAGTCTGGTAAAAATAATCAAATTACTCAAGGAGGTGACTATCTACTAAACTTTTTCCCCAAAAAGAAAGAAAGATATACAACGCGATCTACAAACATATTTACTTATTTACAAATGTCGTTAAAAGGTATGTCCTGCAATTGATATATTGAGGACTTATTAATCTAATCTTACAGTTAAAACTTGATACCACATCAGTCCCAATCTGATTCGAAGAAACCAGCATCTTTCATTTCAGAGTAATACACATTCTCCATGTGAAAGTCTTCCTCCTGGAATCAAAAGAACAACAATCAGCCAGGCTGTCCACTACAAACAATACAGCATTTTACATAAAGTAAATCACATTGTAACCTGAAAAAAGTCTGCCAGAAATGTAATATACAGCAGTGGAAGATAAAAAGCATGGTAACACACAACAGTGACGCGATAAAACCTGCAAGAAAAAGTAAACACAAGCTTTACAAAAAGAAGCCAAACAAGAAGATTCAATACTATTGTGTCAAGCTTTAGAAGAAGCTAACCAAAATGCAAAACCAGCGCCGCTTCCAGTAAGCCCGCAAGCAAACAACGCAATTGCATTCAAGATGAACATAATAATAACATACTTGTAGAACGCCGGTCTTGCTGCAAAAGGAAGAAAAAAAATGCCATCACAGAAATAACAGCAAACAAACTTTTGTAAATTGTAACAATCCCTATAATAAACTTACCGGGTAACCTCTCCCTCCACCTAGAATGATACATAAACAATATGAACCCATAAACAACAGTAAGGACTAGCTTGTGAACAACCCATAAGTTCCATTTCACACGGGGAGTACTGTAATCGGTGTCAATGAACAACGGGACCCCAAATGCAAACAGATATATAGCCTAACAAAGAAAATATCAAACCATTCATACATAACCATCACAAGGACAATGAAAATTTCTAGTGAAAACAAAAGAATTAATTACCTTCAACAAGACATCAAAACCAACGATGATACCCGATATACCGAACGTTCGTGTCAACGCCTCTACGCCACTTGCATTATTCCCCTGAAGTAAAAACGCCAGCAAGCTCACTTCTAGAAACAGCATTCCAGAAGATGTAAACAAGGACAACAAGTTCCAAGTAAGCTCTTTCCCAGCAGAACATTCCCACACCTGAATTAGCACCAGAACAAATTTAACAATAAGAATCTACAAGTGCAGAATCGATTAAATTTTAATCACTTCCATAAAATCATTTATAAAAAAAAACTAGGTTAATGCAACAAAAATAAAACCTGAGAAAAGCCCCAGGCGAGATTAAGGATGCTGACAAGCCAAAGAGAGGCGTAATAAGAGATGATGATGTAAGAGCGGCCATTGGTGAGTTTAAGGAAGCTCTTCCTGGCTTGAAGAGCCAAATACAGAACGAAGAGGAAAGAGGAGACAATCAACACAGCATTGTGCCAGAAGCCGTGACAGTCGAAAATCCAATCGGTGAAACCCTTGGATAATACTGCAGAGGAAGAATCTGAAGGTTGGGTTGTTATTGATAGAACCGATTGGTCAACCATTTGTGCGAGAAATGTTAGGTTTTTCTGGAAATGGAAAACCCTAATCCCAAATCTATGCGGAGAATCGGAATCGAGGAAGAGAATTAGATTTAGTAACTAATTTGAGCGAAGTTGAAGATAATTAGTTGCGGAAGGGTAACAACCAGAGGAATTTGGATGATTGGTTTTGATTTGTTTTAGTTGGGTGTGCCGGAATTGATTATTCGAGGTGTTCTTAATTTTTATTTTAACGATTTTAAACGAGGTGTTCTATTTGAAAGATTTCCCACGATTGCGATCGGAGGAGTTGGAATCACTTGATGTCATAATTAACCACGATCTAGACTAAACCGGCCGTGATAAAAAAAATAAATATAACAAAATAGGTGTGGAACAAATGTTTGAGTTATGAGTGTTTAGATATAATTCTTGATATTTTATTGCTAATTATAATTAGGATTTATTTTATTTTTAAAATAAAAAATATATAAAAATATTGTCTTATGACATTTTTTTAACAAATATTTAAACCCGAGAGAGTTGGCCTAGTGGGAGGGTGCTTGAGTCTTAAGGGATTGGTCCCCTTAAGGTCCTGAGTTTGAAGGAGCCTAGAACCAACTGTAACCCTCTCGGGTGGATTAGTCGGTACGGAAGGAAGGTGCAGTGCTTGCGGGCTTTTTACTTTTTTGCAGGGCTTTTGCGGGGTGGGTTTAAACGAAGCAGACTTGTCTGTTTGCCACCCTTAATTTTTTTATAGCTTGTAATTTATAGTTGAGAGTTATAGCTTTTTATTTTCTCTTAATTTTATTTATCTTAATTGAAAAAATAAAACATATTTTCATCTCATTAAGTGTGATCTGATATTTCTATGTGTTCTGTACCTAGAACCATTTAAGAGATTTTTTTTGAATAGTTTCTCTGATTTTAATATCACGTGCGTGCTTAAACTGCAAGGTTAACCCTTCACCGTTCAAATTAGTTATAAAGGAGGTAAGAGAAGAAAAGAATCTTAGAGAACTGAGTTGTGTACCTTTATAGGTGCTAGGAAAGGGATATGGATTCTCTAACATTCTGGCGGGAACGTTAGAGTAACTTTGAGTTGCTTTCAATCGTTTGATCTCTCAAACCGTCATGATTCTTCCACATGGCTTTTCTTTACACAAAAAATTAAAATAGGAAAAAGATAGAAAACAAGAATTACATGGAGACAAAAACTTCGCAAAACCCAGAAATTCTACCCAGGACCCATAAATTCCCTAACCCTCTTCTTGCAGCCTCCGGCAGTCAACCTCTTTCCAATTCCCCACAGACATTCGTACTAACTTAGGCTTAGGCTGATGTCCCCATTAACAGAGTTATGTTTGCTTGATGGTTAATTACACTCTTCTTAACTTTTCTTATTGACATTCATATTCTTCAATTTCTAATGGGTCATTTTTTGTAGAATATTCTTTCTCTTTTCACTAATTTCCCATGATTTCTTTTTCTACTTTGATGATAGTTTATGTCTCCAGATTTTTGTAAAATCTATGTTAATAAATCCTTTCACTACCATAGAATGCAGTTGGAGAAGGATTAATTTACACCGCATGACTTTGCATCAATCATATAGAAGCTTATTGTTATACATTAGCAACACTTAATCAGTCTGTGGTGGCGGCGATAACTACAAAGAAACGGTAGTTGGGGGCGGAAAAGGATGGCGACCAGAGATGATAAGGTTGCGATTGGAGGCGGTAAGGTGATAGTGGAAGCAAGGTGAAGTTTGTGTATTTCTGAATTGTAAGGTTTCTGTCTCCATGCAATTCTTGTTTTCTATCTTTTTCCTATTTTAATTTTTTGTGTAAAGAAAAATCCACGTGAAAGAATAATGACGGTTTGAGAGATCAAATGGCTGAAAGCAACTCAAATTCACTCTAATGTTTCCGCTAGAACGTTAGAGAATCCAGATCCCTAGGAACGTGGTATTCATAATGGGTGGAAGAATGGGCCTGATTGACCTTTGCATTGGGCATTCGGTCCTTAGCAGTTGTCCCAGGCTTGCTGCACTGAAAAGTGCGGGAAGTCTTTAGGCCGGTCCGAGCAAGGTTAGGCTTTGGCATCTCGTGTTGAGCCGGAAAGTTAGAACACATCTTCAATAAATGCTTGTCTAATTATCAGGGTGTTATGTCTGACTATATCACGAACAACTCTAGATAATTATTCTATTGGTGACGTAGGCAAAACCCTTTTAGTGCTCTCGAGTGCATTTGTAATCCCAATGTGTCTAAGTCGCTGGATCACTATGGTGATGACACCTCCACGATTATGTAACGTTACCTCCTCTCTATACAATCTTGGTTACAAGTTTCTTTTAGAACTTTTTAGTTTTCTCTTTTCCATCTCTGTTGTCACTTTCGGGTTTCCTTAAGCATTGCCTTGGGTAATCCTCTTTTATTTCCAGTAGTATCATCTCTTTCCGGAGTTTCAGTGTTTGTCACTTCTTTTCCTCCAAACAGCTTACTTTGCTCAACTTAATTTTGCAGGTGCCATTTCTTCCTTGCCATTCCTTTATCATCTTATTATTTTCATGGATGGCCTAGGGGTATTCCTTTGAACATAAATGAAGATGGTGGGGCGGTTCTCTCACATCGTCTGTTTATGGAAATCATGGCATTCCTAATTATGAACCTTTGAAAGTAAATGGCCTCATTTCTAATTTGGTCGTTCTTAGTTATAGTCCTGAGACTGGAAGAGGTTCAGTTGAGATTGGAGGTAGTCTTTTCAACCCTTTTATAATGAATGAGGAAGAAACCTCCCACCCTCCAGTTTAACTAGAGGTTGTGAAACGCTTGATCTCGTCCATTCGTTATCACGAAGAAATGAAGACGATCATTGTTTCTCAAAATGAAGTAAGGGTTCATTGCTTTTCTAAAACTTTTGTAGATGTTAGCGGCATGGAGCATACAGATGAAGAGATTAAAGAAGATCTCCTTTTTAGGAATAACAGTCCTACCTCTAATCTTTGTTATCTATGGTATAATAGTTGGGACGAAATGTTTAAATGGGGAAAACCGACTTTAGTTCTGCTTTTAGATTCTAGACTCTACGCATAGGTTGATCCTGAGGTAGTGGGGATCGTCTCTGTACCGCTCTTTTCCCGTCCAATAGTGTCATCCTTTTTACTCTTATATCATTCGCTCTTCCACCATAACTGACAATCACATTATTTTTTTTTTGTGTATTAAAAATGAAATGTATGGATATTATGCTTTGGTGAAAATGAAGAAAATTAATGTGATGAAATTTTATTGTTAAAATAAGAGAGATTTGTATAAACGTTATGTGATTGATAACATCTCGTGTCTCTAAAAGAAGTTGATTTTTTTTTTCAAAACATAGTTTTAGAAAAATAGTATTACCTATGGATATTTGTAAATATCCGCATATACCTTAAACTCGCGGATTAACTGTTTAACAAATATATCTGCACGAATATGAATATTATATTTATCCAACGGAGCGGACGTGAATATCATACTATGCATCCCATAGATATCCATTTACATCCTTAGTTACAATGTAGAGTAAAAAAAAACTCAATATTAGAAAAGTAAATTGAGGGGGTAAAAATTGTTTTTTTTTTTGGTTAAATACATTTTTGCCCCCTGCCATTTGACCTCTTTCTGGTTTACCCCCTGTAAATTTTTTTTTTTGCAAATGCCCCTTTGCCATTACAAGATTCTATCATTTTGAACCTTCACCAGATCTGGCACATGCCAAGTGCCTATGTGTCCAGCTGAGTGGCATTTTTTTTTTATTTTTCATTTATTTTTAATGCCACATAGTTTTAATGACATGCCACATATGCATCTGAGAATTATAAGTTCCTTTCATCTTCAACCTTGCACTTCGTCTTCTTCAACCCAGCTGTGAAAATTAGGGCACGCAAATTGACTCTACAAGGAGCTCGTCAGTTGGCAATTCAATCGGTAGATCAATACCCAGATGTGGATGCAACGAATCAATGAAGATGTTTGTCTCAAACACACACGAAAACCCTCGGAGGAAGTTTTGGAGATGCAAGAACCGTGGAAAGGTGATTTCTGTTCTATTTCTTCATTCTAAATAGACTATAGTATCAATTCTGATCCATGTGAAATGTGTATTTGGGTCTGTAGAGTGATGCAGCATGCGATTTGTTTCTTTGGGATGATGAAGTCGTGGAACACATCATGAGAGATGGGAAGAAAGAAGTTTTCAGAGGTGGAGAGTTGGTTATCAAAAACAGTGAATTCACACTTGATCAAATGAAAGCTTTTGGATTACAGTTTGGGAAAGATTTTGGAAAGGAGTTTTCCAAAGAATTTGGCCTAGATGCATCTTCGAAGAAGGTTGAAAAGTTGAAGAAGTTGCTGAATGAGGAAAGGAAAAAAAACTGCAGGTTGATGGTGGCCTTGGTAGCATCTTGGATGTTGTTGTTTGTTGTATACAAGATGTGTTAAATGTTGTCTACTTTTTTTGCAATGTAATGGTGTAATGGCCTTGGTGTAATAGAATGGATTTTGTTTGAAAATGTTGTGTACTTCTGTTTCTTTAACATGTAACTTTTCAGTTGAATGTTGTTATGATTTTGGTGTTTCTAAACCATATCTTATAGCATGTTAAATTCATAATCATCACTTCATAATATAAAAAGCACCATAAGTGCATATGTCATAACAGAAAACACATGATTGTTACATAAGCACCATAATTGTTACATATCCAAAACACAACCAAATACATAATCAAAAAAGCACAAAGTATTGTTCATCTGTTATAAACTGATCCAAAACATAAACTTAACATAGACAATACACAACCAAACAAAGTTCCTATTTTTTAGAGATATCACTCCAAGACTTCATAGCCCTTATACAAGTCCCTAGCTTTGGGTCTGAGCCAACTTCAATATGCTCCTGAGTTAATGTACCCTGTTCATCCTCTTGGATGACAAGAGGGTTATCACTACTTCCAGGTCCCTGTTGAGTCAAAGTTTTCAGCACCCTCAGTCTGTTACTTGTTCTCTTTTGTCCAGCAAGAATCAATTTTTTCTTGACCTTGAGCTTCTTCACCACCTTTGGGGCAGCAGTAGTGATTATTTGTGGACCTTGGACTTCATTTGGCATGTCATCTTTCTCGACCACAGGACCTTCTTCCTCCATTTGATCAGCCATTTGATCAGCATCATTGTTGACTACAGGTTCTGTAACAGGGTCTGCAACTTCTTCATCAACAGGGTCTGCAACCTCTTCATCAACAGGGTCTGCAACTTCTTCACCAGCATCATTTTTGACTGCAGGTTTCTTCCTAGGAGCCTTCCTCTGAAAATGAAAACAGGTTAATAACAGGATTATTTCAAAAAAAATTACAACCAAAAATTCAAATGGAATGGTACCTTTCTTTTCAAGGCAGCAGGATTTTGACTTGCAGCCTTACACTTTCTTGAGTTATGACCAATTTTGTCACACTTTGTACACCTATATGTTACTCCAACCCTCCTCATTCTTGTACCTCCTTCACCAAGCTCCCTGAATCGAAGCTTCTTAGGCCTACCAGGTCCTTTCTTATACAATGGAGGAAGTAAGTCATCTGCTTCAACTTGTGGCCACATATCCATCCCATTAATGTGGCTAATTGCAACACTATATGTCTCTCAATATTTCTCCCTAGAATACCAATTATCCACATAGTCTTCAGGTTTAAATTGCCTATAGGCCAATGCTGCACAAGCATGCCTGCAAGGAATACCTACTAAATCCCAAAACCTACAAGAACATGTTCTTTTACCCACATCAACAACAAATTGTTGACCATTGTAGGCATGCTTCACCTCCCATTGGTCATTCATACACCAATTTGGATTCCACTGTCCACTCATAAATACCTCCTTATCTAGTCTCTTCCTAGGAATAGGCATAATCCTATGTGCCCACTTTTCTAGCTTAGTAACAGTAGATGCAGTCCTATTCATTAGATAGCTCATAATCCATTCACACATAGTTAAAATTGGCTTATCTCTAGCACATAGTATTGTGGCATTAAAGGATTCAGAAATGTTATTCATTAACACATCACATTTAGGGTAAATGTTAAAGGCATGCTTACACCATGTCTTTGTAGGCACCTTCATCAGCCATTCATAAGCTTTTGGATCAACTTTCTTTAGCTCAGCCATCTTCTCTTCCCAAGCCTGATAATAGGTTGCTTTAGCTGTAGGCACACCTCTTATACCTGTAGGACTTCCCACCAACTTCAATTCGATTGGGGCAAATATTGGGCTTTTCTGCATCAACACAGTCAAACCCATCATCCACTGCAGTTGTTCTCTCATCTTCTGAGTCATCAAACCTAACATGTGCTGCTTCATCTTCACTTTCAGCATCACTAGAATCCCTACCCAGACCCATCTCAACACACTTAGGCTCTACAACATGGACTCCTATGTCTCTCACGTTATGTTCCACAAATATGTGTGCTTCAGTGTTGTGACCTACAACAAATATAGCAACATTCATTGCTCCATCATCACTCTTAAGTTCAACAAAGTGTTCATCTATACCTTCAAGTTTGGACCAAACCCTAAATTCATCTCTCTTATATCCCCATTCGATTACCATTTCAGACACTTCTTCTATACCCCAATGTTCTATATCTTGATTCAACCCCACCCTTGTAAGACACAGTATTCTCCTTAACAAACTCCCCACTATGATGAATAACAACATTGAATTTACCCAGAATCTGTAACGAGCCATCTAACATTAACGCAAATTCCTAAACCTAAAGAACGAAATACGAAAGGATAAAGGGGAAAAAACCACATACCTTCGGATGCAGATCCATTTCGAGACTAGGGATGACCGTCGCTTCAGTTGCTATCTCCTACTGGGTACGAAATACTTCAGTTTTGCGTGAACGAACCACTTAGCAAACTTGAGCAACTCCAGTGGTGATTTATCGTCTAGGTCAAATTGGAAGGACCAAAATGAAGAACTTTTGGGTAAAACTTATAATTCTCAGATGCATATGTGGCATGTCATTAAACCTATGTGGCATTAAAAATAAATGAAAAATAAAAAAAATGCCACTCAGCTGGACACATAGGCACTTGGCATGTGCCAGATCTGGTGAAGGTCCAAAATGATAGAATCTTGTAATGGCAAGGGGGCATTTGCAAAAAAAAATTTTACAGGGGGGTAAACCAGAAAGAGGTCAAATGGCAGGGGGCAAAAATGTATTTAACCCTTTTTTTTTTTTATTATTATTGTAAGGATGTCGGGTGCTAGGAAAAATTCTTGCCATTGGAGCACATCAATCATAAGAAGGTTTGCAAATTCATCAATCCAGTTTTCCTTTTATCAAAAGTAATAATCTAATCATCCATAACCAATTAGCATATATTTATATATTGATAATTGGTGATTTATATCATAAAAATAAAATATTGGCGATAAGAGATGAATTGTAAGGAGACATAGATTCAACTCAATCCATTAATAAAATAACAAAAAAATGCGAGATGTTTATTTGGTTCATTGCAGACAAGCTGCACACACAAAAAAACCAACACATACACAAACACGTAGTGGCTCATAGAATCTAAAAGTATTGTAGTTTACAAAAGAGACAGAGATGGCTTGTGGTACAAGGCCTATCCGTACTAGCTACTCGAACAACTTAACAAAACTTCACTACCATGTTTTTATGCATACATACATTATACACACATTGCTTGACTTTCCACAAATCATAAATAGTATACAACACATTTCACATCAGCTAGTTGAGCCATTGAATATTTACCAATGACTATTACCATTGCGTTCGCTAGGTGAGCCGGGTTCTACGGGAACAAAACCCCTGCCACCGAAAACGGGACGCATGAATGAATCATCAAACTTTCGCCATAGTCGATGAACAGTGTGAGTTGGAGTGGCTAGTAAGGCGCGGAGGCTGTTTGGACGGTGAATTTCATGGCCTTCAAGATCAGCTTCAGAGTCTCGGGCGTTTCCTAGAAGTGGGACAATGAATGATTTTGGAGTAGATGTTTCTGTGGTTGTCATGCTGGTTGTGACTTTAGAATGAGGTAGTAGAAGCCTTATGAGTGGCTTGGTCAGCAAACCGAATACCTGATAAATTCGTAATTAAGTTGTGTTAGTTTCACCTGTATACAATTTTTCACAAGAGGAAAAATGTCAAACTATAAACTGATGGTTTACCACTGTGCTGAAAAGGACAACTGTGATGGTGCTGGTGATCATGATTGCATTGCTGCGCAGTTGAGTGTGCCCCGACATTGTAAACTGCATTCAATAATTAGTATAAGTTTTTATGCATGAATTATCACTATGTATGTCTTGGCTGAAACAGCGGCGAATTATTCATTATTCAAGAAACCAAAACTCCTAATCGGGAGCGTTGCTCATACCTGATTGTACGCGAGCGCCATTGAAACAGCGCCTCTCATAAGACCGGCCCACCAAATGATCACCTAAAATGAGCGGAAAAAAAAGAAGAGAAACATGTCATCATAATAACTTGGTATTGAAGTGCACGAAATTCAGAAAGGGATACTCGATAGAAATTTGGCCATACTTGTTGTCTGAAGGAGATCTTCTGATATTGTGATTTTTTAGTCAAGTTGGATAAGTAGGATAAGGGGAAAACAAACGCTGCTCTTCCAAGGAGTATTAAACCCAACAATACTGAACTTGTTGCTATAGATGTTCCAGGACTGCAGAAGAAACCAAGTGCGGCAGATGAAATGATGAATGACATTAAAAAAAACCGCTCGGTAAAAAGGGTGCCTCAATGACTAATCACCAGTCAAATAGAGAACATAGGATGATAGAACGTACCTATCACTAACAAACTTCCATTTTTCAATGTCCAGGGCATCCATACCAACATAAAGGAAGATAAAGATCTCGGCAACAAATGACAAGGTAGCAAAAGAATGCCTGTGGAGAGTTAGACGAAAAAAGATATGTTTAGATATATAACAGATATGTCTATATAGAGACTCAGACAGTGAACATATCTTGACGAAATCTGTTTAGAAGACATACTTGGTAGTGACTCTTGAGCTCTCAGTCACATTATGCCAAGTATAATGAGACATGACAATACCGCAAAAGAATACGGTGAGAATGCCACTCAGATAGAATAACTGCACAGGATGTAGATAAGTCAGTATCAAGCTAGTGAGAAATGCCGGAAGCATCCAGAAACATTACCGAAGTTCTATAAAACCTACCTCAGCCAGCATATAGGAGAGGTATGCCATAAGCATCATAAGAGCAACCTCACGATCTGTAGAGTGCCTGGAATTAAGAAGAAAATTGTTTAAACTTCAGAAAAAAAATTGTTTCAAATAATCATGTTCCGTCATAGCACTCAATATGGAAATACAGAGAGACACGGGTTATTATAAGATCCGTTGAAGATACCTGCCAATGTAGAGCTTTTTAATAACGTAAGCACTGAGCAGACCTGTCTGCAAGGGGATAGAAATAAATTAGACCAAAACACAAGTCATATCAATGTGTATGTGCATGCTCACTTTTGATTTATATCTCGTATGTGTAACGCGTGCATGAGAAAGCTAGACAGAGAAAGACATTTACCAAAACGCCGAGGAGAGTGCTTGCTATAAACAAATAGAAGAAGTTGCCCAAGAAGTGCAATGCAATTGAAGGATTGAGTTGGTTGAGATCAAAGCTTTGGATTGCATTGAAAAGCACCACTGAGGTAGCATCATTCACAACACCTTCCCCAAATACAAGACTATACAACAAAGGTGTCTCGTCTTGATTTAGCACCTGCATCATCATTTATAAGGTCAGTAATTATCCGCCGTGCATTAGTTGCTGGAAGAATGCAAAAAAAAAACTACATCATTTTCAAACCTGCAATGTGCAAACAGAATCTGTCGCGGCAAATATTGCTCCAATTGCTAGAAATCATCACAAATTAGTAAGTCACAAACCGAATGAAAAGCTGACAACTAGATAAGATTGACTAGTATAATACCTAGGTAATCGCCCAATTCCAGTGGCCCAATATCCATCCTCTTAAAAGCTTGGGTAGCACCTGAAATAGTGCCTCATGTTTAGATAACAACCTTACTATGCCAAATCTTATATAAACCTAATTTATAAATCTAGAGGTAAAGCATACCCAAAGTTATGACGCAGCAGGATATTAGTGTACCAATAGCACCAAACGACGTGATAGTCATGAAGTTGACGAAGAACTGCTTCTTTTTCACCTGAAACCTGAAATATATCATAGAGAACAAATTCGTTAAAATAAACAAATAATTGCATAAATTCATTTTTTTTTTGTTAAAAATATCCAAAAAGAAGTGCATTATTCTTGAATATGCTATAGTTTTTATATCATCATATTGGTATGACAGTGGACAGATCATCATTTTGTCATCAGTTTAAGATCTGTAAAGAGCTTAGACTAAACTAAACTAAACATTGATTCCATAGTAAGCAATAAGATGGTGCAAAATAACAGACTTACCCGGCATTGAATATTATAGGCGGCAGAAGGTATATAAAGAAAAGATCTTCACTGAAAACAAGAATATGCGAGCTTTTTCCACCACTTAGCAGCAAAATGAATACACCAGTGCAAATACCCTGAAAAAAAAATCCAAATTCAATTTAGTCATCATGCAATAGAAGTAGATGTAGACACTAAGCAATAACAGCCAAATACAAGACTTACAATCAAAAGGGCAGTGATGGATTCATTCATCCACCGATTCTCCTCGAGAAGATGGCCAAGAACAATACAAGCACATAAAAGTGCCACAAACAAGTTCATGGAAACCACGGAGGCATGATCAGAAGTAGATAAATTTTGTAACTTTGAAGCAATAAGAGCAAGTTCAATAGCCATGTTGTCTTCCACTCTCCAAAAATAAACAAAATTTTCAAAACAAGATTTAACAGAAATTCAGATTATTGTTGAGTAGCCAAATTTCAAAGTCCAGTGGTAGTAATAATAATGATCCAAACTTAAGTTTCTGAGCTGTCCATATTAAGAACCTTCTGATCTCATCAACAAAGGAATCTCTGCAATCATAGCAACAATTATGCATATAAGTATCTACTGAAAGTATATTCCCAATTCCAAAAAACACAACAAAAATAAAATAAAAAAATAATAATTAGGAAAAGTGAAATTAACCCCCAAATGAAATCATATTTTTTCCTTAAAGTATGTTAGATATAAATTAAAAACAGTCAAAGTTCTATAAACAAAGAAATTTAAGATCCAACCCTGCTACAGAAAACCCTTAAATCTATGATAAAGGTTGTAATTGGTTGAATATAGAAGAATTAGAGGTAAATGCTCACCAAAGTGGTTGATAGCAGCATTAAGAAGAATCAGTGAATTTAATTTGAAAATGAGAAGGTGGGGAGCGTTTGAAGAATTCGAACAGAGAAATGTAAGAATCAATCTCTTGTTCGAATTCTGCGAGAAATTGGATCAGTTTAGAGGATGTTTGAAAAGGTTGGATCAAGGTGAGGAATTATGAAGCAGGGTTCAATGAAGCTGGAAAAGAAGAGCAGAAAAAGACAAAACAATGATGAGAAGAAGGAAAATGAAGGTGAAGGTGAAAGGAGCTAGCTGGAGAAAATTGAGAGAGAAAGAGAGAGAGATCGAAAAGAGAAGGGTCTGGAAATGGTTGAGAGAGAAGCGTGTGGACAAGAGAGAGAGAATAATAAGAATAATATATGAAAAGAGTTATACTAACCTACGACGCGTTTGTGTTAAGCGGAATGTGTTCTTGACTTGCCGTGGAACATTTTGCTAACTACTAGCGATCAACACTAATAATGTTGTTGTCTGTCAGATGTTGTATAAGGTCTTAAACGTGGTTGGATTAACACTACTTTTTATTATATAATATATGTGTGAGATTCATTTACTTCATCTCCAAGTTTAAAAGAATTTTATCGAATCTCAACCGTTAATACCACTCGATTAAACAGTTATATTAATAATTTATTTTTTTAAAAAAAATAATAAGATAAATTTTCTTTTTATTTAATATGACTGTTTGATTAATTCTTTTAACGAATTAGATTTGATATAATTTGATATTTATGGATGATGATCCTGTGTAAATATAAATAAATTAAGATACATTGACTTGACAACTCTTTGCAAAAATTAAATTAATTTAACAGCTGAATTATTTAAATTATTAAGCTAATTATGTATATAAAAATTAGAAGCATTTTAAAAAACAGTTATATATTCTAATGATTGATGTTTATATATTTTATTCTAATGATTGATATTTATATATTTTCAAATAATTTATTATACGTTAAAATAAATTGTAATGATAGAATATCAAATAATTTTGAATTTTATAGATTTAATTTATTTGATAAAATTAATATCTCTCATTTTAATGATGGGTTGATTTGATTCATCATTTACAAATATTTAATGATCTGAATCTGATTGATCTAATTCATCATTTACAAATATTTTAATGATATGATTGATTTGATTTATCATTTACAAATAGTTATTGAAGTATGTAAATTCCTTAAATTTAATATTTAATGTCAACGAATAGTACATTAATTTAATAGAATAATAAAGTATTTAACTAATTTATTTGGCTATTAATTTTTTTCTTGATAAATTTAATAGTTGATATTTAATCTCACATCTATATATATATATATATATATATATATATATATATATATATATATACATATATGAGAATTAGAGGAAAAAATAATAACTGTTTGATTAAAATAAAAAATTGAAATTTAATATTTCGTTTAAATGATTCATGTGATTCTTTTTTTTCTCAACTGTTTTTTTGTTAAAAAAAGAGATCACATAACGAGATATTAAATCCCAACCATTTATTTTAATCAAATAGTTGTTATTTCTCTCTTTCAGCCTCATATAAGATTATCCTTCACTAAATACGCTCTCTATTATATATAGGGTGGCAAAGCGGACGGTCAATCCCATTTAAATCTATCTTACTTAATGTTCTGGACTGAGCCAAGATTCGACCCAATCTACTTTCGGCCCACTTGACCTTGGGGGTCCAAACGATCCCATGGCTCATAAAGGGCAGCCGACGCCCGCGAGCTATCTGGTGCCCGACACAAGTGCTCCCCGCGAGCACCCTCTCTGCCGAGGACCCTACTCCTCGTAAGGCTCCTTCATATCCAACCCCCCGAATAATGCGGAGTCCACGCGGTCCCTAAAAGACCGCGTCTCCCTTAAACTTCGGAGTGGCTGACCAGGACGGAGAGCACTCACGCATCTCCGATATTTCCGCCTAGTAAACCTGGCAGTCTCCTAGTTGGGCCTAGAAATCCAGCCTAGTAGCGAGATCATGGCCCAACGCTGGGGGCTATAAATACCCTCTTTCACTAGAGGATCAGGTATTCAATCTCTTTTAACCTTTATTGAATATTTATTTTTACATTTTCAACAATTTTTTTTTATTTCATGAAAAAATAAAATTTTAAAATAAACTTTTTTATTTTCAAAAAACCTTTATTTTGGGAAAAAATTGATTTTTTTAATAGTTGAAAAAAATTAATTTTCTTATTTTTGAAAAAGACCAACTTTTTTGTTTTAAAAAAATTTATTTCTATTTTTTTTTAAAAAGTTGATTGATTTTATATTTTTGAAAATAAATAAATAAAATTAGATTTTTTAGAAAAATAAATGTAATTTTTTAATTTTAAAAAATAATTATTTTTAAAACAAAAAATTTAGAAAAAATTTCTAATTAATTCTAGAAAATATTAATTTTTAATGTTTTTTAAAGTTTCATAATTTTAAAAGAATAAAAATATTTAGAGACTTAAAAGTTAAGGGAAAGAAATATTTATTTAATAGGAGATCTGAAAAAATAGATGACCTAAACCTTAATTATTGCGACCCTCTCATATAGATCATCCTAGCTATATAGATCAAAAAAAAATTATATGGTAGTTAAATAAATTAGAAATTTTTTAGAGTTAAACAAATTTTTTATCATTTCCCTGCTGATAAACGCATTTTCTATCATTAAGTGCTATATAGATCATCCTAGCTAAGCAAAAAAAGTTGAAATGATAAATTTTGTTTACCACCAATTCTTTAATTAGGATGGAGTCTAGTCTACAAAAGTTTAGGGGATTTGGTTCTTCAAAATTTTTAGACTAGGATTGAATATAGTAAAGTACATGTCTCTCAAAATTCCAAAAATTTTAATTTAACTCTAAAAAATATATATAAAAAAAGTTTAGATACAATTTTTTAGATATAATTTTTAATTTTTTTAATAAATATAAAATAACTGTAATTAAATAGTATTTAAAAAGGGAAAAGAAAATATTATATATATATATATATATATATATATATATATATATATATATATATATATATATATATATATATATACTATTCCGAGCTGATTTGTAAGTAAAAATTCTTTTTTTAGATTCATTGAATAATGAATGTATCTAGTTTACATAAAAGATAAGATACATTCATTATTCAATGAACCATAAAAGAGAATTTTTACTTATAAATTAGGCCAGATCAATTCTTTAATCAGGATCGAGTCTACAAAAATTTAGGTGATTTGGTCGTTCAAAACTTTTATAGACTAGGATTGAATATAGTATAAAGTACATGTCTCTCAAAATTCAAAGAAGTCTAATTTAACTATCGAAAAAAATATGGAGAAAATTCGAATACAATTTGTTAGATGTGATTTTTTTAAAAAATAAATATATAAAAATTGTAATTAAATATTGTTTAAAGAATGAAAATAAAAAATAAAAAAAAGTACAATTAAAAAATACACTTGTACATGTCTCTCAAAATTCAAAGAAGTCTAATTTAACTATCGAAAAAATATGGAGGAAATTTAAATACAATTTGTTAGATATGATTTTTTTTTTAAAAAATAAATATATAAAAATTATAATTAAATATTGTTTAAGGAGTGAAAATAAAAAAATAATAAAAAGTACAATTAAAAAATACACTTGTTATTTTTATTAAAAAATAGTAAAAAGCACAATTAAAAAATTGTATCTAAGAGAATTTCTTTTTTCTAAATTTAATTTACTTGAAAAATAATTAGGTCCAATAAATTATGCTATTATACTTTAAAATATGCTATTTTTTTTACTCTTTCAAAATATATTTATATTATACTCTTCTAAAATAAACGTATGCATCTATTTATTTTCATTATAGCTAATAATTTAAATTATCATTTAAAGTTATATTTTATTCTCATGATTTTAGAATATAAATTCAAATTTATTTAGCATTTGTGTGTGAATTTAAGATATGGATGGATCACTAGAATATATGATGTAACTTTTTACGCCATTCGCCCTAAAGTTTTGAACTGATGTTTTGATCTCCTTACCTATTTGACTACTTCTACTTCTTTTAGTGAGATAGTGTAACCGAAAAGGAATTTTGATCTAAGTGCCTGTTTGGTTTGGCGTTTCAGCAACCAAACGCGCGTCTACCAGCCCTCCTGCCGTGATTTCAAGAAGCTCCAAAAGGTAGCTTCTGCGTCAACGTGAAAATCCAACGTGCTTTTGGCTTTTGTAACGTGTATCCAAACAGGCTATAAGTAGTGTAAAGTGTACATAGAGATGAAAAGTAGGCAAATTAATTCAATAAAAAATAGGAAAATTAATTCAATGTTCATTGAAAAGTGAATCCCTATTTAGAGGCTTATTTGACACATCATAATGAGTAATGACATATTTAATTTGTTTGCGTCTAATAGAGTCTCAAACATGATTTCTTCTTTTTTTTTTCTTTAAATTGTAGAAACATGATTTCTTCTTGTAAAGAGGTCAACCATCTAAAAGAAGAGAAAAACTATAATTTAGTTCAATAAATTTTATTTTATTTTTTTTAGAATTAATTAGTTCAATAAATTATATTGGCATTACTTATTAAAATATAATAGTATTATTTATTTTTTAAAGATAAATTTGTATTACACACATCAATATTTTTAAATATTAGTAATTAATAAATGTATTAATTTTCAGACATGACATTAAAAATAATTCATTATGATGTGTCATGTTGTTATGCTAAGATGAGCACATTTTATGTGTCGCTATGAAATAATATACATCAATTTTTTTAATTATTTATTTAATTAAATTGTTTAGGTTCATCTTATTACATTATCAATCTATAAAAATCGGTTGAGATACAAGCTTAGATTAAAAACCACACATTACATAAAAAAAAAAAAAAGTTGATCATTTTATAAATAAGATAATTTCTATATTTAATGTTTTAAAATTTCAAATAAATATATAGTTATTCTTACATTAATGTGAATGTTATATTCTGATTCATCGGGATTCTAGATTTTTTTGACGTTAAATTTTATATAATTTTTTTATTGATACCAAATTGATATTAGAAAAAGCAATATTCATTTGTTGCACATTTGTAATTTATTAACAGCTTGTAGATATTTAAATTAATAATAGATTTAAATGAACTTTTATTTGAAAAAGACCTACATACACGTGAAGACAACCGTTATAGCGGGACATAACATGACGCTTCCAGCATTTAGTCAAGAAAGAAGAACATGGCTATCAAAACCTAACAGATCTCACTCAAATAATCTAGGTATTAATGTACTTATACAATGCAAAAGTTCTTCTCTTTTTGTCCTATTTCTGGCAAAAAGACACGTGATTAACGTCTCAACGGAAATCTTATGAATCTGGAAATGGGGTATACGTGCCACTGCCAGCACTACACACCCTGAGAAATATCCTCTATATATCCACGGGGAACCCATCTCAAAGTGCTTAAAAGTTGAAATTGTAGAGCTTATATTATGTTATATATATATGTGAATTTCTAGTATAAATTGATTATTTATAAAATATAAAATAATTAAAAAAATGTTTAAAATAACAACTTTGATTGATAAAGGCCATGATAAACTACTTTGGTTGGTGTGGAAGATCGTAGAATTGTCAAAGCAAATTAAGGTAGTGTATATTAGTACACTTCATGTAGTGACCATAAAACTCCAAAACATTATTTTAACTTTTTTTATTCTTTAAATTGTAATGTTTCTCATTTTTTAACAAAATCACTTCAGAACTGACATATTCCATTGTTGTCATAAAATTGGTCTGAATTTTAATCTTGAATTTTAATCTTAGTATTATGTTTGAATTCAAATCTTCGAATTTACTTTATGACAGTGTTTTTCACTCTTTGACAAAAAGATAAATGAAATTTGATATCATGGTATAAATCAATCTCATAGTAAATCATACACATTTTTCATTCAATAATAAGATTAAAAATAATAAGTCACTATTGTGTATATATAAATAACAAAATGTCAAATGCAAGATGTCACCATGTCATAATCAACCCAAGTACAAACCATAATACAAAATTATCAAAATTAGGGTTGTATTTGGGTCGGTTTTCCCGAGATCCACCTGGGAACCGGACCAATGGACCGAAATGCTACTCGGTCTGGGAATGAATAATTGTTTTGTCCAATATCCAACAACAGAACCACACCAAGTATCCAATTCCATCCAAATTCTAGTCGACAACAACAAACACAAATTCGGTCCGGTTCAAACCAAGTATTCGAAAATATCGGTCTGATTTCGGTCCCAAAAAAATCCCATCACTATTTTTGTCCGGTCTCAATTTACCAGGCTACTATTTTGGTCCATTTTTCGGGAGAGTAAATACTTGGACCTGCCGGACCGAAAACAACCCTAATCAAAATATAAAAATAAAATATCACTACTGAATACATCAGACACCTTTGTTCGTCATATGTCGCTGGTACTACAACACATTATGTGTCTCTACTAAGATGGCATGTCGAGTGGCCATCTGATGGGCACCCTCCAAAAACTCGCCCCTAGCCATGGCCTATATCCCAATAGCCATAATGCAGTGACATAATGGTAACACATCAACGACATGATTCGCCTTCGTCTGCTCCTCCTCTAAGATATCTTAATGAGCTGACCTTGGGGGATCTCCTTCTGCATATGGTGTCATGAAAGGATGTGTTACGCTATAAAACCATTAGATATAGTCGTATACCATATTCCATGTATGGACGAGGAGCTAATACACGTCGTACATCCTCAGGCACCAGATGATCAAGTACGTTGCAAATATCTCATCAATATCCCTGAGGTGGATAGTGGCAGGAACAACAACAGTAGGGTCTCTGGGTAACCTTGGATATATCAAATCTAGTACATGACTCACACACGTAGATGGGGGTACATAAGTCGAGACCCGCAGAGAAACCATCTAAAATACAATGTCATCACCTCCAAGGGTCATGTCTCATGGTGATCGTTGTACGACGTCTAGTTAATATCAACTTCCACGATGCGGTCAAGAGCAACTCGGAACGGTTCGTTCGCCTGATTCTTTTTAAGTGAGATAGTCGAGCATGCACTTGGCAAGGTCTCAGAGTAGTCATCCACATCTACCCAGCTGGCAAGACGTGGAAAATACTTTTGGATTCATGCTTGAAAATGATTATGATGAAATATAAGTAAACGAACAGTGTATCATATGTATAGTGAGGTTATTATTTGTAAATGCACAAAAAATTACAATAAATAGACAGTTGTTTCCAGTTAATTGTAGAGTCTTCCACAGACTACCCTTATTTAGTTTAGAGTAGAAGTACACTAAACAAGAAACCCATAGTTATACTCGTGGATCATCTCCATGTCAATAAAATATCTTAGATAGATAACATTAACTTATGCACACTTTTGTCCACAAAAATGGACGTGTCGACCAAAACTAAGAAGTATGACCTCACTGTACATGCTTTATGGTATGCAACCCTAGAATCATCATCATTAACCTCCACAGTTTCAACCAGGTGATGCTTATACATATACATTAAGAAAAAGAACCTATCATGACATCCTCTAGTGTCATCTCACTCCTCTTGAGCTTTTCTCAGATCAACTCATAAGTATGTCACCATCATCTCTAGTACCTCAAGTTCGGTGGTCTTGAAGTAGTTAAATAATTTTCCCTAGATGGGAAGATGAAAGAGGCATGAGACATTAACAAGTTTGATGGACATCTCACCTATCATAAGATGAAATGACAATGTCTCTGCGTACCATCTCTCTACAAAAGCAGACAATAAGCTATGGTTAATATAACCATAGTCAATCCTACGATCCAGATAGCTGCATTACATCCTGGAACCATGGCTCATCATATTGCGCCAGCCTCCCTACCTTCTATCCATGGTTAATACACGTTAACGAATCACGGTACCACACAAAATAAAGACATTATTATATAGTTAAAATATAACACAAATGTTTAAAAAATAATTAAAAGATTTATACTACATCTTTGTCTCATATGTGCCTAAATGCATGGTTTAGATACAGAGAAAGCATTGAAAGATCTGAAGGGCCTCCGGGGAAACCCTTTGGGGCAGCAACGGACACATGAATCCCAGAGGACGATGCTAGATACTCGCGAACTCGTGAAGACGACCCCTCGCCAGCAAAAGAAGTCTCTCCAATAGCAGGTCGTAGGGGTATATATTTATACATACAAACGAAAGCATGTTAGAACACACTACCATGACTCAAAATTTCCTAGTTATCATACTTTTTTTTGCAATCAAATAAGCACAATAGAGAGATGTTGTAACATGAAAGATAAACAATAAGTTAGACAAAAAATTAGACAACATGTGAATATAGATTCCAATCTCTAGATTAAGGGTCTGAATTGTACAATCCAGATTGCATGCGAATTAGAAACAGGGAAGAAAAAACAAAGCATGCGAACCCTATAAGCCATAATTCTCAAATACACAATACAAGGCAGTTCCAGACAAGTGCCATAAACATTTCTATTGCATTTAAGCCTAAACTATCATACCTATAATATATTTCAGTAATGCATGCATGTGAAATCAATAAACAAAAGAGAATGAACAACTTACTAATTCAATGGAAATAAGCTTCAAATAAGTGCAAGACAATGGAGTAGAGCTTCAATGCAATGGATAAATCTATGATAAGGCTTGAAAATAAGGAAAAATTTCTTTGTAATCGCTTTTGAGTACCCTCTCTTTGTATTCTCTATTTTTGCTCTTTTGCAGAAATGGAAATGTGATAGGAGATGGAAAGGCGTGGGTTACTTAAAGATAAGCGTATGGATTCCAATCTTCAAGTTGAATTTGTACTTTGGAATCTGGATTAGTTTAAAAGTTCCGTGGTCCCGATTCCATTCTAAATGTTATTTTTTAGGCGCGCCTGGATTCTAATCTTCGGAGTTGTTTAATTGCTTACTTTGAGAGTTATTTCCAATCTCCAGAATTTGTTTGCGTTTTAAGTGCATCCAAATTTTAAAATTTGTATTTGAGGGTTATTTTTCAAATTTCCTTAGGATGCATGAGTAACACATGAGTAACCTTAAACAAACTATTCAACCCTAAATGGGTCGACCTTGACGGACCTCAAACTTTGTAGGGTTGGGCATATATTATATTACTCGAGTCCAGTCAGAGCCGGTTCTTTGAATTTAGGTGCCATGGACGAATCAAAAGAGTGGTGCCCCTATATTTTTTTAAACAATAAATACACAAAGATAAAAGAAATAATTGAATAAAAAAAATATTTTTATTTGACATTGTGCAAAAAGAATACAAATATAGATATTTGAATCAATGTTATAGTACATCAAAACATAAATCACTATAAAGAGACTTATTCTTCTTCTTCTTAATTCGATCTTTGTTCTATAAAGAAATTGACCAAACCTTTAAAATTATTTAAATATCATCCTCTAAGCATTTTTTGTTGCAAAATCATTAATAATTTATTCATAATCAATGTTCTTCAAAAAATTATTTTCAATTGAAATCAACGTAAGACTATTTAATCTATCTTGTGACATAATAAATCTCAAACAAGATTTTAATAATTTTAATTTAGAAAACCTTCTTTCAACAGATGCAACATTGATAGAAATAATCAATATTATTATATAAATTATGCATGCAATACTAAACAAGAATTCAAAAATATTTTCATATGTGTTATACTACTCAAATCTTCTATTAAGTGAGCCAATTGTCTGATCTACAATATTTAAGAAATAATAATTCCGAAAAGCCTCTTCACCAGACTCAAGATTCAAATTGTGTGGGTTAAGATGAATTTTCATCATATTGGTTTTTCTACGAATTTGACGTTTTTGAATAAACCCACATTCAATCTCCATTTCATTCTCAATCTTTTCAGCACTAGTCTTAGTATATTTTTACTCCAATAGAAAGTTATTACTCTTGACCATTAATAGTTTTTAATCTACTTGTTCAAAATAATAATTAAATGTGAAGAGAAAAAACTATTATTTATTAATTTCAACTTTTAAATTAAAAAATAAAGTTAATAGTTTGGAGTAAACTCAAACAAATCATTGGCTCTCCATGGATGTTTGGGCAAATTCTTACTATTTAGCACATTTTTCACAATTGTTCTATATTTCTTAGCTTTAGTGGCTCATTATATCTACAAGTGCAAGTAGGTGTTCCTTCATGAAAAATCCCTTTCTCGTCATAATTCCTTATAACTCTTTGGCTACATACAGACCAGTCCCATCAATCTTGTGTATTTTAATTTTTTATAAGATCATCATCAATATGGTTTTCAACCATTGCCTTAAATTCTTTGAAAGTTTCAAACTCCTCACTTTTCTTTTTAATCAAATAAACTCACATATTTTTAGAGAAATTATCAATAAAATATAGAAAGGGAGGGCTCAACATTTTTACACCAATTAATGCTCACATTCAAAACAATTACATCATGCATCACAATTCACAAGCATTATAGACCATAGCACAAACTTTTATAAAAAATTTTAATACTGTCGACTTTTGGCCTTTGAGGGATGGACATGTCACAGGACAGTAACAGTCGGCACGTATTAAATTGCCTTATGAGTATTTTATAGGGTATGCTTGAAAAAAAGAGATTTATTTTATATAATTGAAAAAACTGACTTGGCTACATGTCGAAGATAAATAAGTTCAATTATTTATCAACTCATTATTATAATTGCTGCCGGTTTTATGGGGCCATGCATAAACGTGCAAATTTCAATTTTTTAATCATATTATTTCTTGAGGGGCCATGGTTTAAGGCATAGCCAGCCATGCCGTTTTATATATGTTCACAACTAGAGTTTGATAGTAATCGAATAAGATTATTTAAATTAAGAAAATTTATATAATTTTTTTTGAGTTTTATCGACAAAAAATATGGTTGTTTTTGTTTTAATTTACTTTTACACGTGAAATGAGGAACTAAGGAAAATTAGGGATTTGCTGGAGAAATAATCACCTCAAATTAAAATTTCATTCAGAAATATATAATATTTATTACTTAAAATTTATTTTTTTTCTGTTAGTTGTATTTTTAATTAAATCTTGATGATGTGTGCCATCATGTTTATGTTCTTTTTCTCAAGAAAAATTATCATCTAATAACTAATTAAACAATCAATTACCAAATTAGAAATTATGAATATAAGTATTAGAGTCTTATATATCTTATCCTTACAAAATCAGCTTATAAGGTGAAACACCACTATGTTATAATGGAGTACTGTCAAGAATATATCAAAATTATGAGAAAGATTGAGTTTCTTAAACAAACATAAAAAAGTCTATTAGATTTTTACAAAAGAGAGAGAAGAGGGAAGAAGAAGAAAATTAGGATTGGTTATAACTGTTTTACTATTTACTTATTCAATAAGGGTTCAAAGTTTAGAAGTGAATAGCAACAATCAACCTCTCTGAACAACCTTAGAGAACTAGTCTATTTATAGACTCCTAAGCTAACTTAAGTTACAAACTAACTTAAACAATTTAGGCTAAACAAAAAGACTCAATTCGATATGTTAACAATCCTAGTATTTCGACTACTGCATGCTTAGGCGTACTTCGACTACAACATGCAGGACTTCGACATCAACATGTGAATAAATTTCGACAACATGCTTAATCACTATCGAACCAAGAAGCCACCCTTGTCGAGACTAGAGTTTGATCCAAGATCTCACAAATCTCCGAAAATCTACAATATCAAAGGAACTAACTAAATTTATTCATGCAGATTTATCAACTGCATGCAGTGAAAGAACTTGCAACTTGGCAATGTCTTGGTGATCATATTAGCAGCATTGTGATCTGTCGAAACCTTTAGCACTGAGCTTTTCCACGCTCGATTATTTATCTAACGGAATGCAGCGTCACATCGATGTGCTTGGTTCGCTCATGATAGGCTGAATTCTTCTACATGTGTATTACAATTTGATTGTCGCATTTAATAGTGATTGCTCAACCTTGAAGTTTCAGCTCCTTAGCAAAACCTTCAATCCACAATGCTTCTTTCACAGCTTCAGTGGGGGCAATATATTCTGTTCCAGTGGTTGATAAGGCAACAACCTTTTGAAGTATCGCTTTTCAACTGATTGTTGTGTCAAACATAGTGAAAACATATTCAGAAATAGATTTTCTAGAATTCATACAACCTGTATAATCAATACAGCTGAATAGTATAATTAAAATTGAAATTATTTAATGGTGTATTAAATAATTTTTTTTCAAATGTGACAATTATTTTCTAGTAGGAAATATAATTTAAAAATGTATACTCGAAAAATGGTCTGATTTTATAATAGTATACACACTTCAAGAAACCAGCACATTAGCGTCGGCCTGAAGTCGTCGCTAACAGCCTAAAAATCGGCGCTAATAGTATTTAGCGTCGGCTAAGCGTTGGTGTCAGGGCTATCATCTAAAACCTCGAAGCTAACAGTAGCTTGAGGCCGACGCTAATATAGTGCCGGCTATAAGTAACGCTAAGGGGACACTACCGATGGTCCATATGTCTACGCTATACAGCATTAGCGTCGGCTTTGTGCAACGCTAATGTATGACGCGTGGTTATACGTGATTGGGCTTCCCCTTTATACTAACATTACATGTCAGCAATAGCGTCGGCCCCGTGCGTCGCTACAGTACGCCACATGTTCACTTATGATAGAATACTTCCCAGAATGAGGTTTTACGGTTCAAATATTAGCGTCGATTGTAGCCGACGCTATTTTTTTGTTAGTTTTGGGTCTAATCAGTTTAGGTTACACCTATATATTATAAAAAAAAAAATTTTGGTCTAACCAGTTTTGGTTACACCTGAATATTATAAAATATGTCAAACTAATTTTGATTACACCTATAAATTATAAAATATGATACAATACTATTAGTAAATATAATTTAACCATTTTAAAATAAAAGTAATAAATTGCAGAATATGGTATAATAGTGATAAATCTTCATAGTGATACATTACTTATAACACAATCCTATAATCAGACGAGCTTACTTATACATGTCAAGGTGTAGCAAAATAAGTATACTTATAAGTCAAACTAAACATAAGGTAATCATAACACAATCTAGACTTAAATCAACTCTATTGATCATGATCATCAGTAGCATCATCTTCCTCTTCCTCCTCATCCTCCAGCAACATTTAAAAAACAATGTAAAAGTGAGCAGGAATTCAACAACTATCAAATTACACTAAATAAGTGGCAATGTTTACATTTATACATTTGTCTTAATCTGAACGGATCAATTACGAACAAAACCATCAAAAAATGGCAATGTTTACTATCTAATATGGAATATCAATCCTTATCAACCCCACATCACAAGCACAAATACAAAATCACTAATAAGCTTAATTTTAAATAAAAACAACACCAACTAAATGCTTAACATGAAATAAATCCCCAAATCATAACAATTATAGTATAAACTAGGATAGTAAATCGAATTAAGTACGGAAGCCTCCCTTAATCACAAATTGAATAAACAAATACTTCAAAATCATCTATAATCTTAAATCAATTTAAACAAATCAAATCTAAATTAATAAATGTCAATCAACAATCTAATCAATAAACAATTGTCCCAAAGGACTTGAACTTCTTTTGTTAAAAAAAGTTACATAGTACACTGAAATAATCTGAATTTAAACCATACATCATCATCTACTAACTGATATAACAAGTTTTAAAATTGTGACATTTGAACTAGGTTTGTGTGTATTTAAACTAATATTAGCGCCATCTAAAAAAACCATATATCACATAGCAAAAGAAAACTACGGTCATTCAATATGGCCAAAAGGAATCCAGATGCAAAAAGAGAGAAAGAAATGAAAGTCAAAGGAGTAGCAAAGTACCGAAAAGTTATAATAATGAGAATATTCACTCGAAGGAGCACTAGAAGGACCCGTTTGACGAGACTGAAACATATCAAACATTTTCCTAAGATCTTCAAATTGCTTTGCCAATTCATCTGTCCGCGCATTAGCTCGTGCAGCCTCTTCACGTGCAGCAGCAACTTCAGCTCTGGCAGCCTCAATGGCTTGGCTATCTGCTTCTCTAATGGGGTTTGTAATTGACACCTGTGTCAAGAAGCTCATTCGATATCTTACGTTGCGCGCCAATTGTGCAGCTCCATAACACCGCCCCCGTGTTTTACCTCCGACAGCTTCTTTCCACATTTGTATTCTTGTTGATCCATCCACATCATCAGCAGTTTGCGTAGCTTGTGTAAAACTACTCACGTATGTTTCCAGTACAACATAAGATTAATGTGTCAAAGATTATTGTAAGTAGAAATTGAAACGATAAAATTAGACATTATCATCTGAGTTTATAGCATGTTAGCGAAAATGAATGTGTAAAAAGATTGGAGTAACACATCAGAGATCTGATATAGCAGTAACACTTCTAAAAACTATTGAGTGTTATAGCAGTAACACATAATATTTGGAGTAACACATAATTATAGCAGTGAAACTAAATCTAACAGTAACACATAACATTTTCCTAACATATTTATAGAGTGAAACTAAAGAGGAAAGTAAACCCATAATCAAGTGATATAGCAGTAACACATTACATATTATTGATACTATTGAAACTAAATCTAACAAGTAGTGAGTTTACATAATCAAGTGACTGTATTATAAAGGATGTATTATCAAGTGAATGATATTAATTAACCATCTCATACACACAACTTCATGGAAATTTTATGGATGAAGTGTTCCAATGCCATGTGGCATCATAGTTCATGAATGTCACTAACCACATTTCCTATGTTGTCTCTTTCTGAAACACAACATTTAAATATCTGAATGATGGAACAACGAAAACAAAGAGGAAACAGATAATTAACAACAACGTTTTAGGACTAATTCAGTTTTCTTTTTCGTTTTTTCATTGTCCTTTTTTCCTAAGTCTGAGGCAGAAAAAAAAATCCTAAGTTGACCGAATAACATGTGTTATCGTAGCTGCAGCTTTCGTTATCGCGAGTTTTAGGACTAATTCAGTTTCCTTTTAACAAATTTCCCTAATATTAAAGGGTGTTGTATATTTAACCCTACAATTAATTATACTATTAATTATATTGATTTAAAATTGGGTTATTTCAGATATGCATATCCGAAAAATCTCAACATTAAAAATTGAATTATTTCGGATATGCATATCCAAAAATATCAAAATTATAAATTAGCTATAACACCTGGATTTACACACAACCAATCACATTTTTTTATTAATTAAATAATAAAACTAAAATTATCTCTCTCCTCCATTATCACAACCACCCTCCATGTTGGCAATTAAAAACGAAATTAAATTTTAAATAAATTTAAATTCTCTCACTTCTTATTGGTTGTGCCTAAATATATAAATTTAGGTTCGTATCCATGCAAGAATTGCTCTCCATGTGAATATCATTGCATTAAGGTGCGTCCAGAATTTACTATCCGAATCAGAATTTATTTCCGAATGAGGCGAAATGGGTAATTTTAGAATTTCATAAGATTTGGAAGAAATAATAAGGGTGTAATAAACAATCTCCAAATTAAAACTACCAAAATTTTGGAATAGACGGGGACAAAAAGAACTAAATTAAATGTAAAAGCATACACAGCCAAAACATGATTTTGGTTTTTGGCACAACTAGAAGAAAATATAAATGAGGACCACAACAATTCAAATTTATTGCAATTCTCAACAAATTAAACAGATTTCAGATATTGACATGAGAGTACAAAAACAAAAAATCACAATGTACATCACAGTAATTATCTATCATACCAACAGACTCCACCTCTCTCAAAAAAATTCTTATCTAAATGAAAACCAAAAATGAAAGCTATGAAAAAAAAATGAAGGTTTAAAAATGGGGGGAAATGGTTTACACCTTGATAAGGAATTAACTTCACTTAGGAAGCAAGGATGACATGTTTTTAGAAGTGCATCAAACAGCATTTGGATTCCAAAACCAAAAAATGAGATTGATTTTATAATTCGACTCTAAGAATGTGAAAATGAGTATATTTAAGCTATGATTTTCTTTCCTTTACTCTTATCCTTGAGGGTTCCTTTATATGGTTTTGATAAATCCAATGCATCGTTGGCAGTATTCGCAGTGTTTTTCTTCCGCTTTGTGAAACCGTTGCCGGTAGTATTACCTATGGGACCTGACCAAGCTTGAAATGGTTCCTTTGAAAAAGTATATGACATTGAATCCAAAGAGACGTCATGAGGAACTATATCTGGATCAATATGATTTGAAGCTCCCAAAGGAAATCCGAGTTGTCCATCTTCATGCGGCGGAGGAAACTTTTCACTCTTGCTCTTAGCATTAGCATGAGTTATTAGACGCCTTCTCTGTTACACGTTAAATCATAGGATAAATAATTTAGTCAATGTTTAGTGCTGATTTCAATAATAAACATTTTCAATTTTAAAAGATCAAAATGACTTATATCACAAGGAATGTATTAAGAGATGCATTTTTTGGATCATGATATTGCATATTTTCAATTACAAAATATGAAATAGAAAATGAGTTCACAATCATGTTACTTAATTATGCATGTATGGATGATATAATATTTCTTTTGACATACATCAATATTGTGTTGAAGCTCAGCATTGGCTTCAGGAGCAGCTTTTGCAGCACGATCACGTGTCCGATGATGCTTCTTTCCGCCTTCAACTCGAGCTTTGGCTGCAGCTCTTGATCTGAACATTCATATTCATAGCAACTCAGAGTTGGTTAACTTAAAAACTTGCAGATGCAACCGAAAAGAACAAAGGAACACTTCTCATTTCACATAACAGTATAAATGTCGGGATGTAAGAAAGTTGAAACAGATCCTATTATTTGACGATGTTCATATTTAGTGATAAGCTTCAATCGTGATTAAAGGTAATAATGTCACTAGGGTTAACAAAAAAAAATATGCAGAGTTTTTCAGTCACCGCTTTTATTAGAGTTTTGTTATAAGACTACTTGGATAAATCTATATAGTCAGTAGCAGATAGCATAGAATGGCAGGTAGCAATATGGCCGGTACGTTGAATTCTAGCAAGCATTACAAAGACTTTATATGATACGCATACAAATGATATAAAATAGAAGAGCACACACAACTAAACACATACTAATAACCAGACCACAAAGAGGTTGAGTTGGCGCAGAGAAGAAAGGAACAGGAAACAAGAACCAGCAAAGAAAGGAACAGGAGAGAAAAAGGGAATGCACACAGAGAAAAAAGGAAGATTGGCGCAGAGAAGAGGGGAAAGGGAGAAGAACCAGTCACAAGTGACACTTGTAAGAAAACAGTGCGCAGAAGAGCATGGAAGAAGAAAGGCCGCGTAGGGAATACTTATGAACACATACCTTCTTGCTTCATCATCGCGCCGTTTAACATCCATTTCCTTGGTTGGGGGATAATTTGGAAGACTGGAAGGATCACAAGCATAAGGTTCTGTGGTAAAGAACTGCAAAAAAGATAGGATAGACAAGCAAAGTAAATATATGGTCAAGAGTATAAAAAAGAACATCTAAACTTGATAGAGATAAGATCTACATCAGTTTCAATACAAAATAACAGATAGCGTAGTAGGTAAATAGCGAAAGCCCCAGAACGGCTATAACATAAATAATTCTATACAAAATAAAGCATGCTACCCACAAATAAAAGTTGCACAAACATACTTAAACATAAAATAAAAAAGTAATTGACATAAAACTCAAAATCTCAATATTTCAATCAACTAATAAAGTATGATACATTGTTGCATACATTGTGTGAAGGTGATGAAGGAATGTAGTGGATAACAGAGCTGTTACTTGATGATGGTGACAGAGTGTAGTGAAGTTTTATTGTTTTAGGTTTATAATATAAGATGCCCACTAATCGACTCACCACTGAAGGTTTGGTGCTTTTTTTATGTCTTAAAAAATTTGGCCACCACTTTAGGTTTTGTAATTTTTTTAATGTTTTAGAAAGTTTGGCCTCCGCTAAAACACACAACTCCGCTATTACGTATACGTACCGCTAACCGATATATCAAAACACACCGATATACTACAAATAGCGGAGTTGACATATCATGTCGCTTTTTGGATTGGCTACACCAAATTCCGATACATAATAGCAGTATAGCGGTTTTTAACAAAACCGATAATTAGAAAAATAAGACATGTTGCTTATAAATAAGAAGGTTCAAGACAGAGAGAGGGAAATTTTGTCATTTTATATCAAATCAAACTGGTTGATCCTATTCCAAGAAGGGATGCACATCATAAAATATAAAAAAAGCTTAAGAGATAGATACATTCTCAGGATGGGATGGTATAGAACTCCAACGGTTTTCATCGGAATCTCAAACAACAATCAATATTTTACTGACCATTCTCCTATAACAGCACTTTATAACATACAAGTACATTCTTTGTACATATTCAGGGCAAGAAGCCCAAGAACTAAGCTCCTAGAAGATTCATTGTTAACATCAGAAGAATCTATTGGCAATCATTGCAGTTAAGGAACATACACGCCTGATCATAAAACTAGTTACTCGTCATAAATAAGTCATAGGGTTATCAGAGAATAAGCAGGCTGTATACGTTTCACACAGGAGTCCTGGGTATGTGTTCTAGGAAATCTATATGCACCGAGAATAGATCGGGATCAAAGAGATTAAGACAGCCTAATAGGACATGAAATAGTAATATTAATAAAAAGGTGGTATAAAATTTAAAAACACTATGACTGCATATTAATGACAAAAAACATAAAAGAATTTTCAAAAGCTGACCTGACTTCTCAGAGCATCTGAGGCAGTCTTCCGTTCTACCGGATCGATTGCAAGAAGTGTATCCACGAGGGGCAGAGCAGAAGGTGGGAATTCTTTAAAAATCTCTCTTATGCTTCTTCTGTATGGCTCTCGAGGTTTAAACAGGGTAGCATTGGGCAACTTTGACTTCTTCCAATACTCTTCAGAAGGTGAACCACAAAGCTTGTATATCTTATGCAGTTGTTCCACCTGTGTAAAACATTCAACCCATGGAGACTTCAAATAACCAGAAAATGCCCTTATTGCAAAAACAAAATCCTCAAACATATGTAAGAGGTGTTAGAACTAAACATAAGATCTACCTATTATATCACTTTAAAAGGGCAACTTACAAACATACTTGGTGATGCGTTTTATAAAATACAGAAATCCTATAGATAATTAAGAGAACATAGTTTCCTATACATCAGTCCATCATCATCTCATCGAGCCATCATCATAGCTCCTCTAATTCCTTACAGATGCAGGACCTGATTATCCTTCTAATTATGAGGGGACTTCACTTGATTTTCCATTAAGCCACCACAACTAAATAATACAACCAAACTATGACTTAATAGCAGTCAGCTTAGATAAAATGTTTTAAAATAACTGAGAATTAGTAATAGTTTTAACAATTTCTATTGTGTGCAGTTCTTTTGTTAAGAAAAATCTAGTTAAGCTCCACAACTTGATTTACCCTCAAATTTTCACTGAAACCTCTTTTAGACAATTGATCAAACCCCTATAATAAACATAGCTCCTTTTTATCCATTATTTGTTTTTGTTAATAGTTTCACACTTGATAAGATAAGGTTTGAAAATGTGTTCATAAGTGATGGCCAGTATCACCTTACAAGTCAGTTCTGCAAGTGTTGAGTTAGACCCAACACAAATTCTAAGATGGTATAAGATCCTATCTAAGATTCATTGGACCGTCCACTATTGAGTGACTTAGATCACATTCTAGATGTTCAGTCTTGAGCGTGAGGCACGTGTGTTAAGAGTCCTACGGTGGATGAGGACATGAGATAAAACGTGAAAAATGTGTTCATAAGTGGTGGACAATCTGCCGATTTTCTAAGGATTGAATTAGGCCAAACCTAAATTCTACAAGTTTTCAACAGTACAAATATGTATACTAAACAACATGAACAAGTGGCCTACACCAAGGGTGCAAATGCTGCAGCAAAAAGAAATAGTTTACTGAGTGAGTAGTTAATGAAGCAATTGTCCACACTGATCAGAGAGACTAGAGGTAACAAGCAGTTACAACCTCTTCAATTACTGGCTTTTACGTTTTCTGGATTTATTCTACTTTTGCTAATAAATTTTAAAGCTCAGCACAGGCTTAGGCAATTGGGTATATTGTAAAAAAGAAAGCTAATTGAAGTAACACACTAACAGTTTGCACAGATTGAGAGATACGGTAAGTTCTATCAAAACAAGACATATTAAATTATCACCTCCGTACGACCAGGCATAATTGGTTTCCCGTACAATAACTCTCCTAAAATGCAACCAGCACTCCAGAGGTCCACACCCACACCATAATCTGTGGCACCCAGAAGCAACTCGGGAGGCCGGTACCAAAGAGTAACCACACGGTTAGTCATAGGATGCCTGCGGTTTGGATCAAAGAAAGATGCAAGTCCAAAGTCGGCAATCTTGAGTACTCCTTCGCTGTCAATCAGAAGATTTGATCCTTTAATATCGCGGTGAAGTACATGCCGATTATGACAGTGCTCAAGCCCTGATAGCAGTTGATGCATGTAACATTTTACCTGCAAGCAGTAAACAAGTATTTATTTGGATACATCAAATACTTCAATTGAAAAGAAAGTATGTCAAATGATATCAATTTTATTACTCAAATTATTAAGGCAAACCTGGTCTAACCTGAGGCTCTGTAAACTTGATGTCAGGGCTTGCGGCAAGTCCAGCTAAATCATGTACCATGTAATCAAACACCAGATACAAACTCCAGGACATTCTAGATGTAACTAAACCTTCTAACTTTATAACATTGGGATGATCCAATCTTCGCAGTATAAGGATCTCTCTAGCCATGAATTTTACACTCTCAGGTTCCAAATTGTCAAATCGAACCTTTTTCAATGCAACAATCTTACCCGTTAACGTATCTTTAGCTTTATACACATTACTATATGTTCCTTGACCGATCTAAAGAAAAGAAAAATTAAGAAGAAAAAAAACAAGTATTAGAGTATAGAAGAAATTTATTAGCACAAGCAAATCAGAGATTCTACCACAACTTGATCATTTGAATAATGCATCATAGGAGTTGGGAAAACACTATCACAACTCACAACATCAATTAAACATAACCTCAACTCCAAACCACATTCACCAAATATATAAACTAAACTCCAAAATTTTAAAAATAATTACAAAACCAACCTTATCTATTTTCTCAAATGTATCAGCCTTTCGCGGAATCCACCCATTAAGAGCTTCCCCACAAACCGCTGTAAGCCAAGACGGCCATCCAGCTGCCACTTGCTCCCCCTGCAAATGCTTCGGCAGGTTACTTAACCTTGGATTTGGCTTCGATCTTCTTCTTTCACCCTTTGCCCGCTGAATCCCATCGCCCTCACTCTTCTCTTCCTTCTCCTTAACCTTCTTCACGTGAACCTCAACCACATTCCCATCACCTCTACTCGTCGACACTTCTTCAACCTTCCTACTCGACTCAACTCTCAAATTATTCTCCTCCCTCACCTCCGAAACAATACCCGATTCCACTTCTCGGCTAATCACACAACCCATTTCTCCTCAAATCCAAGCTTCATTTCCTCGACATGATTCACTTCACCTACGTAATCCAAATGCTCAATCACGAAATTAACCTAATCCAAAAAACACAAGCATCATCAAGATCACAAAATTAACTACAAATGAAAAACACAATCTTCCCTTTTCACCCCTAATTCGACAATCCCGCAACAATCGGCGAAACCGTCCAGTAAAATCGAAAAACATACGCATCACGCGACGCGAACAATTTCAAATTCAAAATCAAAACTAAAACTAGTTGATGCTTTCAATGATCACTGATTACTGAACTGAACCATAAATAAGCAGTAGCATAATAAACAAACCTAATAACCAAATTGAAGTAGAAAGCAACAAGATTGAGCGATCTATAAACATGGAAAGTGAATAATTTCAGAATTTTTGCATAAAGCACGTGATGGGTTAAAAAACAAAAGGGGCAAATAACAAAAAGGGAAAAAAGAGAGAGTATCTTACAGTAGTAACAACAGTAATTGAAGATGGAAATTCTACGAATACGAGATAGTTGTGTTGTGTTGTGTTGTTGTGATGTTTGGTGGTTTTGAGCAGTCTTTTTCAGAGTTGGAGACAAAGAGAAAGAATATGGTGCGAAGAAGGATGAGAATGAGATCTTCGTACTCTCTCTCACATGAAGTCAAAGCTTCAAAATCTATTTTTAATAAAGTAATCTATAAGTTTTCCTTTTTACAATTATTACCCTGGCAATTGCTAAGGCCCAAAGCAAGAATTAAATTACTAAATATATTATAATATTTGATGAAACATTTTTCTTGCTTTTTATTATTATAATAATATAAACTTTGACCAAAATAATAAATTAGTATAATATAAAACAAAAAAAAATCATATTTGTATTTTAAAATATAAACTACATTTTAATATTACGGTTGAAATTGCGGTATTGTATTTGAAACAACTAAAAGTCTAGAGTATGTGAGCTCGTTTGGGCAGCAGATTGCAAGTGAAGTTAGGTGATGTTTTGAATTTGACGTTTGTAGATGAATGATGCTTTGTTGGAATCATTGTTGATTAAACTAATTATATTGATGATTTGTTTGAGGGAGGAGTTGTTGTTGAACAAATTACTCAAAACACAAGAAGGGGTGAATTGTGGTATTTGAAATTTGTGATTAATTTAAATTGTTTACGTAAAAACCAAAGTTTGTGTTAGTATTGAAATAACATAGATAAAAGTAGCGGAAAAAATAAAAATAAGAAGATAAATGGAAGAAAATAAAGAGATAAGGTTAAAGAGATGGCCCCGAGAATTATAGAGTTTTGGTTGAATGTTGGCTTAGTCTTCTCTCCAAGAAATCTTCTTGAGAGTTTTAATAAAGACTTGAGTTTTTATATGTTATACCCACGAAACTTTGTTACAAGCAAATTGAGAGATTTTACACTGTCTAATCCCCCAACCAAACAAGAGTTTTTTCATAAGATGAGCTCACGAACCGAGTAGAGATTTTACTGCCCAATCTCAATAACTAAACAAAACTTTTACCGGACTGAGTTCTAGAACCAAACAAGAACTTTCAAAGAGAATCACACTCTTGAAATAAACAAACAAGGCACAACACTAGTACACTACTTTCCTCACAAGTAGTTTTCACTCACAAGGCACTAAGGCAACTTTTGGTGAAAGAAAAATATTAAGAGAGAGAGAGAGAGAGAAGAGTAATAAAATGGTAAGAAATAGGAAAATTTTGAATTCTTGTGTGTTTTCGAATGATGAAAGACCTATTTAATATGAGAGAAAACGTGACTAAAAAAGTAAACAATCCATGAGCCGAATTAAAGAGATAATTGATCATGCCAATCGATTATCATGAATGAATAATTGATTGTTTAAGACACTAATGAAAAGTTTTTTATTTTTAGCCAGTGACAATCATTAAGAGACTTGTTTCAATTGATTTTTAGTGTTACAAAGAAAAATAATCGATTAAAACATTAGGGCAAACTAGGGGTGAAATTGTGTTCCTCAAGGAACAAATGTTACACGTGATGTCCTAGCAACATATCCGACAAGTTAAACTAGAACCACCATAATTTACTTGTACAAGATGATGGAGTAGAAAAACAATGAATAACACAATGAATTGGTAATTCAGTTCAGCGAAACCACACCTACTTCTGGAGGATTGAGTCCACAACCCAAGAAAATAAATTCATTATTTAATAGGTTAAAACAATTAGTCTTACAAGAAACAACAAGCCCATGTTGTTCAATACCTCTTCCTAACACTATCCAATAACTTTCTATTTAGAGTGCCCCCCTAAACATGAGAACCTACTCATTTTATTCTCTATCACATAACTCGGGATAGGGATAACAATCACTAAACCCTTGTAATCAACCTCAATCACAACTATGGGTGATGTTGAATCTTACAACTCAATTAGACAAACATATTATGCTAAGTTACTGAAACATAGTGGTGTACATTGAAGGTGAGAAAAACACAAGAAAATGGGTTGAATTGTGTTAACATTTTCTTATTTTGCTCTTTAAAAATATCTTATTATATTCTGAAAACAAGGTTAGAATCTGAGTCAGAGTCTGAAGTATGCAGCAAATTAAGGTTCACAGGTAAAGAAGAAGAACACAATCAACGGTTCCTCCCACAAATCAGGAGTAGTCCAGTCCCCTGACACTTCCAAGAGATTTCCACTATAATCAAATTTGATCATAAACTCTCAAGCACACAATCAAGAGACTTCCAAATGCTCAAACACAAAAGTAAGATACTCCAATGCTCAAGCACACAAGCAATAGACTTCAGATGCTCAAGCAACAAGAAAGAGACTTCAGATGCTAAAGTAACAAACAAGAGACTTCTAACAACCTATCTTATAGATTAAGGATTGTTTAAGACTTACACTTAATATACAATCAGGGGTGTAAATAAAATACAACACAAAAAGAATCTAAGACTTAAGAACTTTTAAGAATGTACAATTGATAAGAAGTTCTAAGTATGAGCATGTGCAATAGTTTTGACAGAGTAACAACTCTTTGTTTGTCAAGGAACAATGTTGTAGTTTTCTCTAAGATTTCCAACTCCTTATATAGAGGAACACAAAAGAATCATTGGAATAGACTTTATGCACAAGGAGTCTTTGAGAGAAGCATCATCAAAGATGTTGGAAAACTTCCTGATATGGTTAAAGTTATTGAGAGGCCATTTGAATATCCTTTGCTACAAGAGGAATTATCAGTTGCAATTCTTCTGCCTTCTATAGATTTCTCCTAAGTCTTCACGTGATCAGAATAGAACAAATAGAAAAAGATAAAATATCTTCAGAGTTTGATAGTGACCTATCAGAGTTTCTTGATCCTTGAGTTTTGACTGGATTCAGGTTTTGAGTCTTAAGAAGATGAATCTTAGCTTCTGATCCTTTAGACTCTGAGTTTTTAAAGGTTCACTTAATATTCAGAAGTAAACTTCTTCAGAGTCTAGATATTCAAAGGTTCTGATACTTGAAAGGTTGATTTTCTTCAAAGTTTGTTCTTGAGAAGTTGACCTCTTCTGAAGCTGATTCTTTAGAGTATGATCTTCAGAATCTACATCTTAAGGCTTCTCTTTAAATGTTCAATGAAATATCAGAACTGACTTGGAATCATAATTTTGATCTTTGTTCCTACACATTTGAAAAAACATTAGTACATCTAATTGTTCTTTAAATACTTAGTTGTCATCAAAACCCAAGGGGTATGGTACAAACCAATTTTGTTCCATCATACATAAGACAACAAAGACTCCTTGTAAACCTAACACTTTAAGATCTTCAATGTGAATACTTGAATTTTAATGGAGGTTGTGAGCTCCTTATATATCATAATAATTTTGGATTTTTCTTTATGGATATTTGATTTGATGTCGTCCATAATTGATGCAGATTATGTTGGTTATTATTTGTTTCTTAAATCTCTCCAACAATATATGATTTGTTTCAATTTAAATCCTAATTTAAATCTCCATTTAAATATGAATTAATATTTATCCATTTGTCAAACAAATCACCTAATCATATTGTTAAATAAATAAGAATAAAATCTTTAACAAATCTTCTATAGAATATTCTCCAAAATGCAGTAGTCTTGCCTATTGAGCAAAAGCCCAAATATCGTACCGCATGTTGTGACATCATGTCCAGCATGTGTCGCTTCTACAGTTTCATACAACTTAAGAAAGCTAGATTAAATTAAACACTTTGAACACTTCTTCATATTGTCGTTTTGTAAAATCAGCCAATCCAAAGGACTAATTCACAAAGAACTTCAATCTCCATATTTGGAAAACTGTGGCAAAACAACTCGGTTGAAACAAAATATGTTCATACTCCTTGAATTTTGATGATAACAAAGTACTTAAAGAACAATAAGGTATACTAACATATTTTTTAAGTGTGCAAGATCATTAAGGTAGTAATTAACTTAATTCTGACCTGGTTAAGATAGCTTATGAAGAAGAATCATTTGACTCATATTCTAATGGATCGAAATCTGACTTTCACATAGAACCTCAGTGTTTGGTGACTCAACCTCTATTAATTTGGAAACATAGTATGACACCTCTTGTTCATACTCTGTGTAAAGCATCTCCATCTTGTCAACTGCCAGAATTATTGAAAAAGTCAACAAAGGGTTCTAGCACAAGGCTGTTTGGCATGATTTCTTCAGTCTACCCCAACATGCCTATGGTCTCCTTACTTGAGAAAGACACAACGGATAAAGAGATTATTTAGAAGTTGAAAATCCTAACCGTACCAACTCTCAACTTCTCTTTCTTGGAAATTTCTTCTTCAGCAATGAGACTTATGCAAGTTATCCTCCAACGGCTCTTTTGTTACCTATTTATAAGGAACTGGATATTCAAAGGAAGATACACCATCAAACAATAAATAACAACATTGAACTAGAATCGATTTGATCACCAAGCTTTTGAACATAGTTGTTGTATTACACATATACTTGATATTTCTTACTCTTGTATATCTTAGAAATCTCAAGTAATCATGTATTTGCTTGTGATGTATTCTTTGTACCTCAGATTGTATACCAAGTACATTTTTTTGCAATCCTAAATATTTTGTTTAGAATTTGTAAAGTCCTGAACTAGTGTGTTTAGGCAAGGAAGTCTCTTTCAGGTTTAATTGAGTAAGGAAGTCCTGAACTGATGTGTTTAGGCAAGGAAGTCTATTTCAGGTTTGATTGAGTAAGGAATCCTGGACTGATGTGTTTAGGCAAGGAAGTCTCTTTTAGGTTTGATTGAGCATGGAAGTCCTGGACTGGTGTGTCTAGGCACATAAGTCTTTTTCAGGTGTGATTGAGCAAGGAAGTCTTGGACTAATATGTCTAAGAAGGTTGTAATCAGGTTCTATGTGTAGTGAAAAAGCTTTTGTGAGACAAGGGGACTGGACTACTCTTAATTGGAGAGGAACCAGGATAATTTATGTGTGTGTTTTTACTTACTGCTTCTGCATTTGATCTTTCCGTTGATACTTACTCTTGCTCAGAATTTGAACTTGGTCAAATTCAGGCGTTGTTGTTCTTATAAGCAAAAGTTTACCAGATACATAATTCAACCCCCCTTCTTGTGTATTTTTCTCACCTTTAGTTGGCATCAGAGCACGGTTCATGCTTAACACTTAACCGTGGTACAATAAAAGATCCTGAAAGAGAAAAGTATACTAGATGGGTGACTCTGATAGTAATGTAACAATAACTAGACGTTTATTATACTTTTGATCTACACCTTTTCTAGGTTTTCTACCATTTTAAAATCCCATTCCATTTCTATTTAGGGAATTCTTTTGACTTGATAGAATTAGGCTAAGCTTTTCTTTTCCTTAGGTGAATTTTATTAAGGTTTCACGAAGCCTAGTTACTTATTTTGTTAGGGAGTCACATGACTTACATTATTCTTTGGAATTTTTAAGCTTGGTAATTTCTATTTAGAAGGAATTGCTAATTTCCTTAAGATATCTCAGGGATTTCTTGAGACTTAGGGTACACTCTGTCAGTTTATTATTTTCCTCCATTAATTGACCACTCATTCTAAATAACTGTGTAAAATATGTGTGAGATATTGGATCGAACTCTAGTATGGTCGAAGGGTAGCTTCTTGGTTCGACAGGATTAAGCATGAAGTCGAAGGTTGTTCACATGCTTGTGTCGAAGATGCTAGGGTCGTTAGCATGTTAAATTAGGTTTTAGTGTTTAAACCCTAATTTGTTAAGTTAGCTTGTGTATTAAGTTGGCTTGTGTAATGGGCCTTGTGGAAAAAAACCCATTAGTTAGTATGTTAGGTTTTATTATAAATAGCATACTAGTCTTTCATCATTGCAAAAGCTGTAAATCCTAATTTAGGGTGAGAGAGGTTATTTGTTATTCTTGTAAACTTGTAATTTTGTTTTAAGAGAAAGTGAAAGAATAACAGTTATAACCAATTCTTGTGTTCTTCTTATCTTCCCTAATTCCTATTATATTTTGTTCTTGACATCGTTTTTCACAACAAATTGGTGCGGTGAGCGTGGAGAAGATGCCTTCAACAAAGTATGAGATTGAAAAGTTCACCGGAGTGACTGATTTCGGTCTGTGGAGCTTGAAGATGAAAACCCTACTGGTTCAGCAGGGTTGCTTGGAAGCGTTGAAGGGAGAGGCAGCCATGAATGCAGAATTGATGGTAGCGGAGAAGACGAATATGATCGAGAAAGCACACTGCACAATTTTGTTGAGCCTTGGTGATAAGGTTTTTCGGCAGGTATCAAAGGAGACGACGGCATCAGGGTTATGGGTGAAACTTGAAAGTTTGTACATGACCAAATCGCTGGTAAATCGACTCTACCTGAAGCAAGCTTTGTATTCATTCAAGATGATTGAAGACAAAGTGTTGGCTGAGCATTTGGATATGTTTAACAAGCTGATTCTTGATCTTGAAAATATTGATGTGAAGATCAATGATGAAGATCAAGCGCTATTACTATTGTGTTCTTTGCCTCGATCACATGCTCACTTCAAAGAAACTCTCCTGTATGGTAGGGAGTCCCTGACCTTTGAAGAAGTTCAATCAGCTCTATATTCAAAGGACCTGAACGAACGAAAGGAGCATAAACCTTCGACTGTTGGCGAAGGTTTGGCCGTTAAAGGAAAACTCTTACGAAGGGATGGTAAGTTTGACAAGAAGAAGGGAAAAGGCCAGTTAAAGTCTTACAGTGGCGAAGCATCTGACATTCGATGCTATCATTGTAAGAAGGAAGGTCATGTAACACCCCTCTAATACCCCGCGGCAATTAAACAAATATTAATCAGAGTAACATGTAAAGAGGTGCCACAATTCATAAGTAAAAGAAAACACACGTTCGACATACATCATGCATTCACTGAAAACACCTGAATTATAACTCGTTAGATAAAATTCATGTTTACACAGCGGAATTGAACCATCAAGTCAACATTACATCATTAATGTATCAGACTTCAAAACAAAATAAACAAATAGAGTTATAATCGAAAACTCAAAACATCGCGTTCCCAGTGTTACATCTATCTGAGCATGACACCGACACAAAACTAAACCGACTTATGAGCTAATCCTCACCAAGTCGCGCTGCTATCCTCAATCTGAAAATGACAACAAGTAAGGGTGAGTCTCATCACAGTTAACCAATGTTATTGCATCATAAATAACAATATATCATAGTTATATCATTCACCCAATTGTTTCATATTCAGACACATCATTGTCACACATCCACAAACATCAAGTCATCACATAACATATATAAATCATGTTATAAAATTATGCATATGTATGGGACTGACACTATGCATGTGGTACCAACATCATCAATGGGAAAACCCACCGACCGATCTATCATCATCCATATACGGCCCTGCCAGCACAGATTCCACACAATGGGAATCTTGCCCTTCACTGAATCCTCTCATCATTAAGATACAGCCCTCATCAAATGATTATGAATGCATGCGAACATATATACAACATACTATCATCCTCATCATACTACATGGGCGGAGCCAGCACCCGGCCAGGTAGGGCAGCTGCCCAGGCTCCGCCCGTCCACGCTTCACCATTTGCTACTGTTGCTGTTATCAGTGCTGCTGTTTTTGCTTGGAATGGTTATAGCAATGGTGATGGCAATGGGTTTGTTTTCTTTAAGAAGATGAAGAGGTTGTTGGTTTGTGAGAGAGAGATGAAAAGAAGGAAAAGATAAAAGTGGCAGCTAGGTTACCTCTAGGCTCTAGGAATGAAATTAACGTGGTTAGTAGATTATTGATTGAATAGGGGCGGTGGTGGAGAGAGATAAAGATAAACATCAAAATTAAAATTAAAATTAACACCTCATTAATAAAATTTACTCAAATTTATTTTATAGTGAAATGAGAGATACTTTTTTATTACTATTTTTATGTTTTACTTAAGTACTAGTATGGAGCAACAAGATATAGTTAATGTTAATTTTTATTTGTTTAGTAAATTGAGGGACACACTTTTTGATTATTTAATTTATATTTTTTAATGATTTGGATGATATAATAGATTTAGTAACAACATATTTATTTTTATTTTCAATTTTAAATTATATATTTCTATAAAGTTTGAACTTTGATTATTGAGATCTACACATTAAAAGACAGCTATAGTAAGGGTGGAAAATAGGATTCATGAATGGAAATTAGAGGTAAAATCATGCTGGCACAGATCCGTCGGTGATAATATTATCTTGGTAATATTTATTCAAATAATTGCATGATTGTTTTTGGGGGAGAGGTTCTGTACACATTAACCGATCACATAGTGATGTACATCTTTTTACAGGAGCAGTAAAAAGTTCTCCAGTTATTTAAATTTCCTAGTGAGATTTTGTAGTTTGAAGATTATACTTCTTTAAACCTAGTGAAGTTACTCCAGCCTTTGTTAGTCTCATGACATTTCATGATGTAAAATTAAATAGTTTATATTAAAATTAAATTTTCATAAAAAAAAATCACCGTTAACATTTTCACGAGTTAACACCATAAAAAAACAGACAGACGGGTACAGAAGTGTCCGTTTAAAACTTGCCCAGGCTTAAAGAAATTTCTGGCTCCGCCACTGTCATACTATGAGTAGCATCATCTTATACTCATTCATCATCAATCATCATCATTAACAAGTATGTTCATATATATATATATATATATATATATATATATATATATATATATATATATATATATATATATATATATATATATATATATATATATATATATATATATATATAATTGCATCATTCAATAAAATCATATAACCATAATTCATACGGATTTGTCAGTTCAAAAGTTATAAGTCGTCAAACTTTCAAAATCATAACACAACAAAATCTGCAGGTCACGCTGGTCATACGCGTACCATACGCGTACCAACATGGCCAGAATTTCACAAAAACACACACCATACGTGTACCATACGCGTATGAGCAGATCCATTTTTCACACAAAACACATGCATACGCGTACCAGCCAGGCATACACGTACCAGCCAAGTGTCATACGCGTACCATACGCGTATCAACCCCCCTCATACGCGTACCATACGCAACTTACCCATTCGTCTTCCTCGCGATTTCACCTGTACAACCTGCGATTTGGGTCTCAAAACCAGAATTTTCACATTCTAACAGCATAGAATTCACCCAACATCAACAATTTAAGATTCTACAATCGATTTTACCCATCATAACCTAAATCTATTCAGTTATTAGGGATTAACATGTCCAAGTTCCAATCCAAATGATGAACACAAAATGTAAAAATCCAGAATACATAATCTATTGAATCCAAACAATACTCCTAATCCACACTATTATTCATAACACCATAATAGGGATTAAAAGGAGATTCCCCCTTACCTTAGCCAAATTCTTGATCTTTGGTCTCTTCCTCTTCAGTTCTCCTTCACGTTCTTCATGTTCCCAAAACCTTCAGTCTTTCACGTTCTTTCTTTCTTTTCCCAATCCCAATTATTTTATGAAAATAATAATAAAATTTTATTAAAGAGCCTTACTACACTACACCCCCTCTCTTACTATCTCTCACATGGCTCACATGACATAAACCATTATTTTTCTATTATTTCCACAAAATCCTTAATAATTCTAATTATTAATTCAATATTCCAATTAAATTAAAATTAAAATTATACGGGTGTTACAACTCTCCCCCACTAAAAGAGTTTTCGTCCTCGAAAACATACCTCAGGTAAAGAGTTCCGGATAAGAGTCCTTCATCTGACTCTCTAGCTCCCAGGGAACATTTTCCTCAGCCGGTCCTCCCCAAGCTACTCTGACTAAAGTTATTTCCTTGCCATGCAATTGCTTCAGCCTTCAGTCTTCAATCCTTACAGGCAACGTCTCAACCGTTAAGTTATCTTTCACCTGTACATCATCTACTTGGATCACATGGGATGGATCCGAAATGTATTTCCTCAACTGAGACACATGAAATACATCATGCAAGTTTGCAAGCATCGGCGGCAAAACGATACGATATGCCACTTCTCCCACTCTTTCAGAAATTTGAAATGGTCCAATAAAACGCGGAGTCAACTTCTTTGACTTCAATGCCCGACCAATTCCTGTCATAGGAGTAATCTCATAAACACATGATCTCCCTCTTGAAACTCAAGTGTTTTCCTCCTCTTGTCATGATAACTCTTCTGACGACTCTGAGAAGCTTTCGTCTTCTCCTGAATCATCTTAATCTTTTCTGTAGTCTGTTGTACAATTTCTGGACCAATCACAGCACTCTCACCAGATTCGTACCAACACAACGGCGTCCTACATCTCCTACCATACAAAGCCTCAAACGGAGCCATACCGATACTCGAATGATAACTGTTGTTGTAGGTAAACTCAATCAAAGGCAGATAACTATCCCAAGCACCTCCTTTTTCCAATACACAAGCCCTCAACAAATCCTCTAACGACTGAGTCGTCCTCTCAGTTTGTCCATCCGTCTACGGATGATAGGCAGAACTCAATCTCAGCTTAGTATCCAAAGCTTTCTGCAAACCTTCCTAGAACTTAGACGTAAATCTCGGATCTCTGTCTGACACAATACTTGAAGGAATACCATGTAGACTAACTATCTTCTCAATATACAACTGAGCCAGTTTCTCCATCGGATAATCCATTCTTACTGGTATAAAATGTGCATACTTCGTCACGACCCAGATAGCTTCACAATTCTTGACATTCTCGGCAAACCCGAAACAAAATCCATCGATATGCTATCCCACTTCCACTCAGGAATAAACATCGGTTGCATAAACCCAGATGGTTTCTGATGCTCAATTTTTGACTTCTGACACGTCAAACAAGAATACACAAAATCAGCAATTTCCTTCTTCATTCCAGGCCACCAAAACAACTTTTTCAAATCATGATACATCTTGGTAGCACCAGGATGAATATTTAATTCACTACGGTGTCCTTCTTCCAGGATACCCTTTCGGAGTTCAGAAATATCAGGAACACAATCTCGGTCACCAAACCTCGGTATACCATTCTCGTCAACTCTGAATTCACCATTTTTTCCTTGATTAATCAAAGTCAACTTATCAATCAATTGGACATCAGCTTTCTGACCCTCTCTGATTTCTTCAAGAATACCACTAGTCAGCTTCAGCATACCCAATTTAACACTAGTAGGAGTACCTTCACACACCAAAATCAAGTCTCTAAATTGTTCAATCAAATCCAATTCCTTCACCATTAGCATAGACATATGCAAGGTCTTCCGACTCAATGCATCAGCAACAACGTTTGCCTTACCCGGATGGTAATTTAAACCAAAATCATAATCTTTAAGGAATTCTAACCATCTTCTCTGCCTCATATTCAGCTCCTTCTGATCGAAGAGATACTTCAGACTCTTATGATCACTGAACACTTCAAATCTCAAACCATACAAATAATGTCGCCACAACTTCAAAACAAAAACCACAGCTGCCAACTCCAAATCATGAGTCGGATAATTCCTCTCATGCACTTTGATTTGTCTCGACGCATAAGCGACTACTTGTTGATTCTGCATCAATACACCACCTAAACCCATCAGCGATGCATCACAATAGACCACAAACGATTATGTCAGATTCGGCAAAATCAAAATAGGAGCACTAGTCAACCTCCTTTTCAGCTCTTGGAATCCCTCTTCACATTTTGCATCCCAAATAAAAGTCTGTCCCTTCCTGGTTAATTTAGTTAACGGCAACGCTAACTTTGAAAATCCTTCAATGAACTTTCTGTAGTAACCTGCAAGACCAAGAAAACTACGAATCTCTGTCACTGACTTCGGAGCTTCCCACTGAGATACCACTTCTATCTTTGTAGGATCAACCGCGATACCACTCTTAAAAATTACATGCCCCAGAAAACTGACTTCTTCTAACAAAAATTCACACTTCGACAGTTTGGCAAAAAGTTGTTTCTCTTTCAATAGCTCTAACACAGTTCTGAGATGTTCCGCGTGTTCTTCCTCAATCTTAGAATATATCAGGATATCATCTATAAACACCACCACGAACTTATCGAGATAAGGATGAAAGATCCTATTCATATATTCCATAAAGACACCAGGTGCATTAGTAACTCCAAACGGCATTACCGAATACTCGTAATGTCCATACCTTGTTCTAAAACCAGTCTTCTGAATATCGTCATCTTTCACACGAATTTGATGATACCCAGACCTCAGATCAATCTTACTAAATACGCATGCTCCAACCAGTTGATCCATCAAATCATCAATCCTCGGCAATGGATACCGATTCTTGATAGTAACTTTGTTCAATTGTCTGTAATCCACACACAGCCTCATCGAACCCTTTTTCTTCTTTACTAGCAACACAGGCGCACCCCACGGAGAAACACTATGACGAATGAATTTCTTCTCAAGCAATTCTTTTAACTGCTTCTTCAGTTCAGCTAACTCAGACGGCGACATACGATACGGTGCCATCGAAACTAGACTAGTTCCCGGAACCAAATCAATAGAAAACTCTACTTCCCTTTCTGGTGGTAATTCATTCACGTCTTCCGGAAAAACTTCGGGAAAATCACATACCACTGGTAGTTCGCTACTCGCCACTTTTTCTTTCAAATCCATCAACGCGAACAACATAAACACCGTTGCACCATCTCCGATAACTTCATTCACCTGCCTAGCTGTTATTTCCAGATTATCAGAACTAACCTCTTCAGGAAAGATTACTGTCTTCGCAAAATAGTTGATATGAACACGGTTGAATTCCAACCAGCTCATTCCCAGGATTACATCGAGTTGTTTCAACGGAAGGCACACTAAGTCCATCCCGAATTCTCTACCAAAAATGTCAACCGGACAATTCAAGCATGCATACGAAGTAGTTACTGAACCTGATGCAAGAGTGTCAATAACCATACTTCCATTTATGTCAGATATCTCTACATTCAACCTCTCAGCACAATCCAAAGACATAAAAGAATAAGTTGCTCTAGTATCAATAATCACAACTAAAGGTGTGCCATGAATGAAACACGTACCTTTAATCAATATGTCTTTTGGAGTAGTCTCTGACCCTGTCAAAGCAAAAACCTTTCCTCCCGCTTGGTTCTTCTTTGGCTTGGTACTGTAACACCCCTTTTGTAACCCCAAATATATCATACAATCAAACAGAGTAAGCATGCATAAAGGAAAAGGGCGTCACATGTTATTTTCATCACAATGAAAACCTAAAGTAAAACATCCAACATTCTTAATATGCAAAGATCATATTTGTAACACAATGTAAATCTCATACTTTCATTCATTATGCATAAACGCTTGCGGAAAAACAATTGAATTACTATTAAAATTTCAATGAATATATCCCATACTATATTCATCTACCAAATTCGAATTAACATTTAAATCCACAATCTTGGCTACATAGCCTTAAACAACATATCCGAGATCTCAAACAAATACATCTGAATATCCAACAAAACATAGAGAATAGCAATATCCAAACATAAGCATAAGTCTAAATAAAATTCCCCCAAGTGTTACATGATCAGAGCATATGACTCGCTACCTAATCCAATAACAAACTCAGGAGCTCCTCGGCTAAATCCTCGGACAAGCTACTACTCGTTGGAACCTGCACGTTATCAACGAAGGATAACATTCAAACAGAAGGGTGAGAATTCAACTTCTTATAGAAAACATAATAATGGGAAATGTAAACATAAACAAGCATACATTTTACTATTCATCACACTTCTCAATTAAGCAATTCACATATCATATACTAATCATCACTCCAAACAAATCACATGTATACAAGACAATCACATAACACACAATGTGACTCGAAATGCAACAAATGTGACTCAATGCATGTGGTACCCAATGTGAATCCAATGTTTCACCGCTTTTCGATCCAATGTTTAGAATCCAAGCCACGCTCCCGATCTGGACAAGATCAAAGCCAATACGCCTATCTCCAATTAAGGATCACGTCTTCTACGCCTATTTCCATTCAAGGATCAACGTCTCTTACCATGTGAACCCAAGTTTCACCGCTTCCACCATAAAGCCGACCATGCTATGAATGTATGTACAAATACCAACAATTTATGCAATTAAGATTATCTCATCAATCTTAACTTACCGCATATCACCATAATCCAACTCTATGAATTATCCGCCAATTGTACACCACATTCACACACACAATTAACAATTGCAACAAGGCATAACAACCATCATATACCCAATCACATACATCATGAATACATCTACACAAAGTGTTCCAACAATTGTTATACATCACATACAAACATAACACACATAAGACAATCGCATGACATTCCATATATTAACGTCACAATTAATCAATCAAGTTCAATTAAATCCTATACTATCATATAGAATATCACGATAGCTTTCTAACGCTTCGAACGGCGCATAAAACGGAGCTTCGGATCAAAAGTTATGGCCTTTCAAAGTTTGGAAAAAGTTATGTAAAACAGGGTTCGCGGCGCGAACTGAGCGAATTCAAAAATCTCCAACTTTCTGCCAAGCAGTTCGCGGCGCCAACAAGGGGTCGCGGCGCGAACTGAACAGATTCAGTTTTTCCCAAGTTTCTGCCAAGAGGTTCGCGGCGCGCACAAAGGGTCGTGGCGCGAACTGGCGATTTCAGAAAACCCCAAACACAGAAAACAGCATACGAAACCCATTCAAAAACCCCCAAACTTAACCCAATCAAGTTGGAAAACACCAAGCATCACGAATATCAATAGAATACATGTTATAGACTCAATTATAAGACATTCCAAATCATCAATTCATGCATTTGTTCATAAACCCTAACTTTTCTATGTTTCCATGAAATTGCAAAGATGAAGAGATAATCACAACAACACGCATTACCCAATCATATAGTCTATAAGAACTTTTATTCAAACCCTTACCTCTTGAATTTCTCCTTCTAACTTCAAGAATCTACAATCCTCTTCTCTTCTCTCTTCTACTCTTTTGCCTCTTTTCTCTTCTCTACTTTTCTTTCTATCTTTCTATCTAATTTAGGTTAACTCATAAAATTCTCTTTTAACTCTCATTATCTCATTTGGGCTTAACCCACCTAATACTCTTTCTCACTCAACTAAGCCCATTTAACTAATTTCAAATAAAATTCTACCATTATTAATTAGGTAAATAACATATTACCACAAAATCAAATAATTATTACTCAAACAATAATTAAATAAACACACAAACAATACCAATTATCAAATAATCCTAATTAATTAAATCTAATAAAAATAGGGTGTTACAACTCTCCCCCACTTAAAAGATTTTCGGCCTAGAAAATTACCTCAAACAAACAACTCCGGATATGATTCCTTCATCTTATCCTCGAGTTCCCAAGTGATATTACCATTGGCGACTCCACCCCATACCACTTTCACCAAAGCAATCTCTTTACCACGAAGCTTCTTCACCTCTCGATCTTCGATTCGCATAGGTGATGTGTCAACCGTTAAATTATCTCTCACTTGAACATCATCTAATTGAACAACATGCGATGGATCCGGAATGTACCTCCTCAATTGAGACACATGGAACACATCATGAAGATTAGAAAGAGACGGTGGCAATGCAATCCGATATGCCACTTCACCTACTCTCTCCGAAATCTGATAAGGACCAATGAAACGCGGCGTCAACTTACGCGACTTCAATGCTCTACCAACACCCGTTATTGGCGTAACTCGAAGAAATACATGATCATCTTTCTCAAACTCAAGAGCCTTCCTCCTCTTATCATGGTAACTCTTCTGACGACTTTGAGAAGCCTTCATCTTCTCTTGAATCATCTTAATCTTATCCGTAGTCTCTTGAATTAACTCGGGTCCAACCACAGCACTCTCTCCCGATTCATACCAACACAAAGGAGTTCTACACCTTCTACCATAAAGAGCCTCAAAAGGTGTCATTCCAATACTCGAATGGAAACTGTTGTTATACGTAAACTCAACCAAAGGTAAGAAACTATCCCAATTTCCTCCTTGTTCCAAAACACAAGACCTCAAAAGATCTTCAAGTGACTGAATAGTCCTCTCCGATTGACCATCAGTTTGCGGATGATACGCCAAACTCAAACACAACTTCGTACCCAAAGCACTTTGCAAACCCTCCCAAAATCTAGAAGTGAACCTTGGATCTCTATCCGAAATGATACTTGACGGAATACCATGTAAACACACAATCTTCTCAATGTACAACCTAGCAAGTCTTTCCATCGAATAATCCATCCTCATCGGAATAAAATGAGCACATTTCGTCAATCTATCCACAACGACCCAAATTGCCTCGCAATTACTCGATGTCCTTGGCAAACCCGAAACAAAATCCATAGAGATACTATCCCACTTCCACTCGGGAATAGATAACGGTTGCATCAATCCAAACGGCTTTTGATGTTCAATCTTTGACTTTTGACAAGTCAAAACGAATAAACAAACTCCGCTATATCCTTCTTCATACCTTGCCACCAAAACATTTTCCTCAAGTCTTGATACATTTTAGTAGCACCGGGATGAATACTCAAACCACTTCTATGCCCTTCCTCAAGAATTATCTTTCTCAAATCCATAACATCCGGAATACAAACTCGATCACGACATCTCACAATGCCATTCTCGTCAATCCGAAAATCACCACCTTTACCTTGGTTAATCAATGTAATAATGTCAACCAATCTTAAATCCGATTTCTGACCTTCTCTAATCTCATCCAAAATACCACTAGTAAGCTTCAACATACCAAGCTTAACACACGAAGACGTCGCTTCACAAACCAAACTCAAATCTCTAAATTGTTCCAACAATTCCAATTCTCGAATCATCAACATAGACATATGCAATGATTTCCTACTCAATGCATCGGCTACAACATTCGCTTTTCCAGGATGGTAGTTCAAACTATGAAGACAAGCTTCTTCAAGGGTTTTTGATGAAGACAAAACATCACCATAGCTTTTGACAAAGGACTTGGATCAAGAATTCTCTCAATATACAAGTTTAATCTTCAATATATCTTGATCAATTGTAAGGTAAATAAGTTAAAGAAAAACTCACTTAGATATAATTGTGTAATCAATGGAAATATCACACATAACATGCATTGCATTTAAAAGGCTTTTGGTAAAACTCATTTCAACATAAAAAGTTTTTTTCAAAGTGTTTTTTGGCTTTGTAGTTGAAGTAATCGGTTACTGAAGCTTTGGTAACCGGTTACTGAGTTTCTCAAAAAATCTCTCTCTGGTTTTTGTATGGGTAATCGATTACCCTGGTTTCAGTAATCGGTTACCCTGTTAAAAATTTGAAAAATATGAACGTTGCAATTGGGTAACCGGTTACTCTACTTCTGGTAACCGATTACTGCTGAAGCATCACATCTTTTCATTATTTCTTCAGCCATACGAAATTTCTTTTTAGCCATGAGTTTGCATCTTTTTGAAAATGTTTTTGCAGCCTTTTGGAAGGGTGTTTTATCATATATAAAGGCTTCTTTATTCCTTTTGAAAAACACACACATACTATCAATTTTTCATAATCATTTTGTTGTGCTCTTGCTCTCAAATTTCCATTGTGTTCAAACTTCTTTAAAGAAAATTTTCAGCATACACTTTCATATACTTAGAAAATTTTCTTCATCATTTCCATTGAATACATAATAATCTATTGTGAGAAAACTTTACTTATTACCAAATATATTCAATCACTTGTAATTCTTTATGTTTGTATTGATTACATCTTATTGTTCCAAGTGTGGATATAAGATTGTAAGGTTGTAACCTTGTTGTCCATAGTTTTGGAAACAAGAGGTATCCTTAGGGAGGGTGTTCTCTTAAGGACTTATTGAAATCCAAGAAGGGTGTTCTTGGTGGTTGTCTCTTTAGAAGGACTAGGAAGAGTCTTGTAAGAGTCATAACATTATAGTAAAATCTCTTGCTTGTTGGCAAGGGGACTGGAGTACTCTCGACCTGTGAGGGGAACCAGTATACATCGTGTGTTCATTTACTTTCCGCTTTTATTGCTTTCAAAACACTCAACAAGATCATAAAAGAATAAAAGAACAAAAATCTACCATCACCTAATTCACCCCCCCTCTTAGGCGCACATATAAACTAACAATTGGCATCAGAGCAAGTTATAGGTAACTTGTTCCTAAAGATCCAGAATGGCTTCCGCAAATCAAAGACCGGTTTTCAAAGATGGTGGTTCTAACAACAAGCCTCCATTGTTTTGTGGTGAATATTTTGACTTTTGGAAAATCCAAATGAAGGCTCATCTAGAAGCACAAGGAGAAGAAGTTTGGGAGGCTGTCCTACAAGGTCCTCATGTTCCTACAACGGTCGTTAATGGTGTTGGATCGGAGAAACCTAAAGCGTCATGGGATGATAATGATAGAAAAAGGGTTCTTGCTGACAAAAAGGCGATCAGTCTTCTTCATGGTGCTCTTAGTATAGATGAATTCTTCCGAGTATCAACATGTACAACATCAAAAGAAATTTGGGATACTCTTGTAGAAACTCATGAAGGTACCGCTGAAGTTAAAAGATCAAGATTGAATACTTTAAGCCAAGAGTACGAACTGTTTAGAATGAAGCCCGGAGAAACTATTCTCGATTTGCAAAAACGATTCGTACATTTGACAAATCACTTGAAGGCACTTGGTAAGACTCTTACTACCGAAGAACTTAATCTTAAAGTGCTCAGATCTTTGACAAGGGAGTGGCAACCAAAAGTGACGGCGATATCCGAAAAGAAGAATTTATCAAAACTTACTTCCGCAACACTATTTGGAAAACTTCAAGAATATGAGACAGAACTTGGAAGATTGGAAAAGCATGAGAACTTAGAGAAGAAATCCAAAGGCATTGCATTAAAAGTAGATTCAATAGAAAGCAAAATGAAAGATGCATCGGATGAAGATGAAAACTTCTTGCTTCTTGTAAAAAGGTTAGGCAAATTTTTTGGTAATAAAAATAATATTGATAATACTAACTATGTCAAAAGAAAGAAATTCTCAAAGCATAAAGATAAAGAAGCATCCACTTCATCACAAGAAGTTACATGCTATGAATGTGGGAAACAAGGACACATAAAGCCGGAATGTCCAAAGCTTTTGAAGAAGAATGGATTCAAAGGCAAAAGGGAGTTCAAAAATAAAAAGGCCTACATAGCATGGGAAGATAATGAAGTAAGTTCCTCATCGGATTCCGATAGTGACGAAAGTGCAAACCTAGCACTAATGGCATCACACCACTCCGACGATGAAGAAGGCGAGGTTAGTTATGATGATTCTCTTTTTGATAATGGTGCGCAAGGTGCAATAGAAGAATTATTAAAAGAATGCAAAATTCTCTATAAAACTATCTCATCTCAAAAGAAAATAATATCATCGTTAGAAGAGAAGGTTAAGATAATTGAAGTAGAACATAAAGATGACAAAGAAAAAATGATTAGTGTTCAAGAAGATAATGTTGCATGCAAGAATTGTGAATCACTTTCCTTCCAAATTGTCCAATTAAAACGTGTTTTAGAAAGATATGAAAAAGGGCAAATTGGATTGGAAAATGTTCTTAGCACACAAAGATACTCCAATGATAAGAGCGGACTTGGTTTCTCTAAATTTGATAAACCAACATCCAACAAGACTATCTTTGTCAAGGCTAGTAACCAACCAATTCAAGAGAAAGTGATCAAGCCTAAAGTAATGCAACATTATCCTAAAAGGAAGAACTTTGTTAAGAAGAAATCTTATCCGCCTAGATATAGAAGTAACTTTGAACCTACTTGTTTTTATTGTGGTATTATTGGTCACACACCCAATGCTTGTTATGTAAGGAACTTTAGTGTTCCTAGTGGACATTATGTATGGGTGAAGAAAGGAACTAACTATGATGGACCCAAAGCCATTTGGGTACCTAACAAAACTTAATTTGTTTTGTAGGTATGCTTGAAGACCACTTCAAACCTATGGTATCTAGATAGTGGTTGTTCAAAGCATATGACGGGTGACTTAAACCAATTTTCAGATCTAAGGTTAAAGGCCAAGGGTTTTGTCACTTATGGAGACAACAATAAGGGAAGAATTCTTGGCAAAGGCAAAGTTGGTGCACCACCTTTCACATCCATTGAAGATGTTCTTTATGTTGAAGGACTAAAGCATAATCTTCTAAGCATTAGCCAACTTTGTGACAAAGGCTTCAAGATCAAATTCACTAAGGAAGAATGCTTGATCATCGATGAAGTCACCAATGAGGTAAAACTCAAAGGTACAAGAATTAATAACATTTTTATGATTTCTTTAAATGATTTATCTTTGAAAGTAAAATGTCTTTTGGTAAACAATAATTAATCATGGTTATGGCATAAAAGAGCAGCCCATATTCATATGGATCATTTAAATAAGTTAACCAAACATGATCTTGTTATTGGCTTACCTAAGATAAAGTTTGTCAAAGATAAACTATGTGATGCTTGTCAAAAGGGAAAGCAAACCAAATCATCTTTCAAACCAAAGAATGTGGTGACTACAACAAGACCACTTCAATTGTTGCATATGGATTTATTTGGTCCATCAAGGACAAGGAGCTTCGGAGGTAATGTATACGCTTTAGTTATTGTTGATGATTATTCTAGATATTCTTGGACTTTGTTTCTTGTGCAGAAAAGTGATGCTTTTAGAGCCTTTAAGAAGTATGCAAAACAAATCCAAAATGAAAAATCATTAAAGATTGTATCCATAAGAAGTGATCATGGTGGAGAGTTTCAAAATACATCGTTTGAAGAATTTTGTGAAGAACATGGTATCTCTCATAATTTTTCAGCACCAAGAACTCCACAACAAAATGGAGTAGTTGAAAGGAAAAATAGGTTTCTAGTGGAACTTGCAAGAACAATGCTTAGTGATGCAAATCTTCCTAAATATTTTTGGGCGGATGCGGTTAGTACGGCATGTTATGTTGGAAATCGAGTAATTATTAGACCTATCTTAAAGAAGACTCCATATGAACTCTTCAAAGGAAGAAAGCCAAACATTGCTCACTTTCACATTTTTGGATGCAAGTGCTTTGTTCTCAACAATGACAAAGACAATCTTGGTAAGTTTGATGAGAAATCCGACGAAGGTATATTTCTTGGTTATTCTCTTTCTAGTAAAGCATATAGAATTTATAATAAAAGAACTTTAACTATTGAAGAATCCATGCATGTATCTTTTGATGAGACTAACACCTCCAAAGAGGAAATAGTTGTTTGTGATGATGATGATCCTTTAGATTTACCCCCGGAAGAACTTTCAAATGATACAATTGTGAAGGCACCGGAAGAACTTTCAAATGATACAATTGTGAAGACACCGAAAGTTCAACAAGAAAGTGTTCAACAAGAAAGCGTACAACAAGAATCAAACACCAATGATCTACCAAAAGAATGGAGAACTCATAGAGATCATCCTATTGACAAATTTATTGGTGATATTAGCCAAGGAGTTTCAACAAGATTAAATCTCAAAGATGCTTGCTTACACATGGCTTTTGTTTCACAACTAGAACCATCCAAGGTATCTCAAGCACTAGAAGATGATCAATGGATTCTTGCCATGCAAGAAGAGTTAAATCAATTCGAGAGAAACGATGTTTGGGAACTTGTTCCTAATCCGGGAAACAAACGTATAATTGGAACCAAATGGGTATTCAAGAATAAGATGGACGAAAATGGTATAATTACTCGAAACAAGGCAAGATTAGTGGCACAAGGGTACAATCAAGAAGAAGGTATTGATTTTGAAGAAACTTTTGCTCCAGTAGCTAGATTGGAGGCGATAAGATTACTTCTTGCGTATGCATGCTCATTAGACTTTGAACTTTTCCAAATGGATGTAAAAAGTGCTTTTCTCAATGGTATCATCAATGAAGAAGTTTATGTAAAGCAACCCCCCGGGTTTGAAGACTACAAGCATCCTACTCATGTCTTCAAACTAAAGAAAGCATTATATGGGCTAAAACAAGCACCAAGGGCTTTGTATGATCGACTAAGTACCTTCCTAATCGAAAAAGGGTTTGTAAAGGGTAAAGTAGATACTACTCTTTTCATTAAAAAATTCAATTGTCATACTTTACTTGTACAAATTTATGTAGATGATATTGTGTTTGGTTCGACTAACCATGAAATGTGCAAAGAGTTTTCTTCAATGATGCAAGGAGAATTTGAAATGTCCATGATGGGAAGATTAAATTACTTTCTTGGTCTCCAAATAAAACAACTCAAGCATGGAATCTTCATCAATCAGTCAAAATATTGCAAAGAACTAATCAAGAAATTTGAGATGGAAAATAGTAAAGATAGTGCAACACCAATGGGATCTGGCACCTACCTTGATCCAGATGAACCAGGCAATCCTGTCAACATCACAAAATATCGTGGAATGATTGGCTCACTTTTATACTTAACGGCAAGTCGACCAGATATAATGTTTAGCGTCTGCCTATGTGCCAGATATCAAGCCAACCCTAAGGAATCTCACCTTGCAGCAGTCAAACGAATCATTAAATATCTAAAAGGAACAACCAACGTCGGCTTATGGTATCCTAAAGGTAGTATGAATACTTTAGTTGGTTATTCTGATGCTGACTATGCAGGTTGTAAAACTGATCGCAAAAGCACCAGTGGAACGTGTCACATTTTGGGAAATGCTCTAGTGTCATGGTCATGCAAGAAACAAGCAAGCGTGGCTCTTAGTACAGCTGAAGCTGAATATATTGCAGCCGGAAGTGGATGCGCTCAAATCTTATGGCTCAAACAACAACTACTTTGTTAGAACAAGATTTGTTCTGATCAATTATCTTAGTTTTGATGATAACAATAATATGAATTTTGCTTAAGATTATATGGTACTCTAATCCAATGCAATTTCCTTTTCAGGAAATATATAAAGAGTACGCATAATTCAGCGCTCAGAAGCTTTGTCTCAAAGGGTTCAGCATGCAACATCAGAACATGGTCTGGCAAGACATCAGAAGATGGTCGAAGCAGAATCAGAACATGGGTCTATGGAAGCATCAGAAGAACAAGAGAACAGAAGCACTGAAGTTCTGATGGTATCACGCTCAGAAGCACTTCAAGGTCAGAAGATCAGAAGATGCTCTGCACCAAGCTGTTTGACTCTGATGATATTCAAACGTTGTATTCACAAACATCAGATCAGAAGAAAGTACAAGTGGCAAGCTACGCTGACTGACAAAAGGAACGTTAAAAGCTACTAAAGGCTACGTCAGTAGACACAGCGTGAACAAGGCTCGAGGTAGTTGACAAAAGCGTATAACATTAAATGCGATGCTGTACGGAACACGCAAAGCATTAAATGCACTCAACGGTCATCTTCTCCAACGCCAATAAATATGAAGTTCTGATGAGAAGCAAGGTTAACGATCCTGAACAAAACAACTCAAATTAACTTGCTGAAACGCTGTTCAAATTCAAAGCTCAGAATCTTCATCTTCATCAAAGCTCACTACATTGCTGTTGTAATATATTAGTGAGATTAAGCTTAAACGTTAAGAGAAATATCACAGTTTGTGATTATCGCTTTTAAGAAGCAATTGTAATACTCTTAGAATTGATTACATTAAGTTGTAAGGAACTAGAGTGATCGTGTGGATCAGTATACTCTAGAAAAGTCTTAGAGGTTATCTAAGCAGGTTGTAACTAGAGTGATCGTGTGGATCAGTATACTCTAGAAAAGTCTTAGAGGGTATCTAAGCAGTTGTTCCTGGAGTGATCAGTGTGTGATCAGAAGACTCTGGAAGACTTAGTTGCTGACTAAGTGGAGAACCATTGTAATCCGTGCGATTAGTGGATTAAATCCTCAGTTGAGGTAAATCATCTCTGCGGGGGTGGACTGGAGTAGTTTAGTTAACAACGAACCAGGATAAAAATAACTGTGCAATTTATTTTTATCTGTCAAGTTTTTAAAGCTACACTTATTCAAACCCCCCCTTTCTAAGTGTTTTTCTATCCTTCAATTGGCATCAGAGCGCCGGTTCTAAGGTGCAAGCACTTAACCGTGTTTAGAAAAGATTCAGGAAGAGAAAAACGCTTCAGTAAAAGATGGTTGATGAAAGTGAAAAGTCTACACCTGCATCTACATCTGGCTCTGCTGAGCAATACAACGGTAACAATGGTTATACTAGACCGCCGGTATTTGATGGTGAAAACTTTGAATACTGGAAAGATAAACTGGAAAGTTACTTTCTTGGTCTAGATGGTGATCTATGGGATCTTCTGATGGATGGTTACAAACATCCAGTAAATGCCAGAGGCGTAAAGCTGACAAGGCAAGAAATGAATGATGATCAGAAAAAGCTTTTCAGGAATCATCATAAATGCAGAACTGTTTTGCTGAATGCTATCTCTCATGCTGAGTATGAGAAGATATCTAACAGGGAAACGGCCTATGACATATATGAGTCCTTGAAAATGACTCATGAAGGAAATGCTCAAGTCAAGGAGACTAAAGCTCTAGCTTTAATCCAGAAGTATGAAGCCTTCAAGATGGAGGATGATGAAGACATTGAAAAGATGTTTTCAAGATTTCAAACTCTTACTGCTGGATTGAGAGTTCTTGACAAGGGATACACCAAGGCTGATCATGTAAAGAAGATCATCAGAAGCTTACCCAGAAGATGGGGTCCTATGGTGACTGCATTCAAGATTGCAAAGAATCTGAATGAAGTTTCTCTGGAAGAGCTTATCAGTGCCTTGAGAAGTCATGAAATAGAGCTGGACGCAAATGAGCCTCAAAAGAAAGGTAAGTCTATTGCATTAAAATCAAATATCAAGAAATGCACTAACGCTTTTCAGGCTAGAGAAGAAGATCCTGAAGAATCAGAATCTGAAGAAGAAGATGAACTGTCTTTGATCTCCAGAAGGCTAAATCAACTCTGGAAGACCAAGCAAAGGAAGTTCAGAGGCTTCAGAAGTTCAAAGAAATTTGAACGTGGAGAATCTTCTGATGACAGAAGATTTGACAAGAAGAAGGTCATGTGCTATGAATGCAATGAGCCTGGACACTTCAAGAATGAATGTCCAAATCTTCAGAAGGAAAATCCCAAGAAGAAGTTTCATAAGAAGAAAGGTCTTATGGCAACCTGGGATGAGTCAGAAGATGATTCAGACTCTGAAGATGAGCAGGCTAACTGTGCGCTGATGGCGACAGAAGATGACAGATCAGAATCTACATCAGAATCAGATTCTGAAGAGGTATTTTCTGAACTTACTAGAGACGAGTTAGTTTCCGGTCTAACTGAACTTCTGGAACTCAAGTCTCAGATGAGTCTCAAATACAAAAAGCTGAAAAAGCTATTTGAATTTGAAACAAAGAAGCTTGAGTTGGAAAATTCTGAATTAAAAGAAAAACTTTTAAAATTATCCAATAATGTTGGATCTCCTTCTGATTCAGAAAAATCCACTCCTAGTCTAAACCATATTCTGAAAGAATATGATTTAAGTTTCAGGAAGTTCTTATCTAGAAGTATTGGCAGAAGTCAGCTAGCTTCTATGATATATGCTGTGTCTGGAAACAAAAGAGTTGGCATTGGTTTTGAGGGTGAAACCCCATACAAACTTGAACCTGTTGATGAAATGAAATTCACATACAAGCCATTGTATGATCAGTTCAAGTATGGCCACTCCCATGATATTAGGCACACTTCACATGCTCAAAGTTTTCACATAACACACACCAAAAAGCATGTGACACAACCTAGGAAATATCATGGAACTCACATTAAAAATTATCATGCTGTTCCTCCTATTGCTTACAATGTTAAACCCAAGTTCAATCAGAACTTGAGAAAATCTAACAAGAAAGGACCCAAAAAGATGTGGGTACCTAAGGATAAGATTATTCCTATTGCAGATATCCTTGACTGCAAAAAGGACAAAGCACAACATGTCATGGTACCTGGACTCTGGATGCTCACGACACATGACAGGAAGAAGGTCTATGTTCCAAGACCTGGTGCTTAAGTCTGGAGGAGAAGTCAAGTTTGGAGGAGATCAGAAGGGCAAGATAATTGGCTCTGGAACTATAAAGTCTGGTAACTCTCCTTCCATTTCTAATGTACTTCTTGTAGAAGGATTAACACATAACCTCTTATCTATCAGTCAATTGAGTGACAATGGTTATGATATAATCTTTAATCAAGAGTCTTGCAAGGCTGTAAATCAGAAGGATGGCTCAATCCTATTTACAGGCAAGAGGAAGAACAACATTTATAAGACAGATCTGCAAGATCTTATGAGTCAGAAGGTGACTTGTCTTATGTCTGTTTCTGAAGAGCAGTGGGTCTGGCACAGAAGATTAGGTCATGCTAGTTTGAGAAAGATTTCTCAGATTAACAAACTGAATCTTGTCAGAGGACTCCCTAATCTGAAATTCAAATCAGATGCTCTTTGTGAAGCATGTCAGAAGGGCAAGTTCTCCAAACCTGCATTCAAGTCCAAGAATGTTGTTTCTACCTCAAGGCCATTAGAACTCTTGCACATTGATCTGTTTGGCCCAGTCAAAACAGCATCTGTCAGAGGGAAGAAATATGGATTAGTCATCGTAGATGATTATAGCCGCTGGACGTGGGTAAAATTCTTGAAACACAAGGATGAGACTCATTCAGTGTTCTTTGATTTCTGCATTCAGATTCAATCTGAAAAAGAGTGTAAAATCATAAAGGTCAGAAGTGATCATGGTGGTGAATTTGAGAACAGATCCTTTGAAGAATTCTTCAAAGATAATGGTATTGCCCATGATTTCTCTTGTCCTAGAACTCCACAGCAAAATGGAGTTGTAGAACGAAAGAATAGGACTCTGCAAGAAATGGCCAGAACCATGATCAATGAAACCAATATGGCTAAGCATTTCTGGGCAGAAGCAATAAACACTGCATGCTATATTCAGAATAGAATCTCTATCAGACCTATTCTAAATAAGACTCCTTATGAATTGTGGAAGAATAGAAAGCCCAACATTTCATATTTCCATCCTTTTGGATGTGTATGCTTTATTCTGAACACTAAAGATCATCTTGGTAAGTTTGATTCCAAAGCTCAAAAATGTTTCCTTCTTGGATATTCTGAACGCTCAAAAGGCTACAGAGTATACAATACTGAAACATTGATTGTAGAAGAATCAATCAATATCAGGTTTGATGATAAGCTTGGTTCTGAAAAACCAAAGCAGTTTGATAATTTTGCAGATTGTGATATTGATATATCAGAAGTTGTTGAGCCAAGAAGCAACGCATCAGAAGCAGAGCTTCTCAGAAGCAAAGAATCTGAAGATCAAGTATCAGCTTCTCTGGAGAATCTAAGCATATCTGAAGAACCATCTGTCAGAAGATCATCCAGACTCATCTCTGGTCATTCAGAAGATGTCATTCTTGGAAAGAAGGATGATCCAATCAGAACAAGAGCATTCCTTAAGAACAATGCAGACTGTCAATTAGGTCTTGTATCTTTGATCGAGCCAACTTCTGTTGATCATGCTCTAGAAGATCCAGACTGGATAATTGCTATGCAAGAAGAATTGAATCAGTTTACAAGGAATGATGTTTGGGATCTTGTTCCTAGACCAGATGGATTCAATATAATCGGTACAAAATGGGTCTTCAGAAACAAGCTCAGTGAGAAAGGTGAAGTGGTAAGGAACAAAGCCAGACTGGTGGCTCAGGGTTATAGTCAGCAAGAAGGAATTGACTATACAGAAACCTTTGCACCAGTGGCCAGGTTAGAATCTATTCGTCTATTAATTTCATTTGCCACTCAACATAACATCACTCTCTATCAGATGGATGTTAAGAGTGCCTTCTTAAATGGTTATATAGATGAAGAAGTTTATGTCCATCAACCTCCTGGTTTTGAAGACTCTATGTCTCCTAATCATGTTTTTAAACTAAAGAAATCATTGTATGGATTGAAACAGGCTCCCAGAGCTTGGTATGAACGCTTAAGTTCTTTCCTTCTGGATAATGGTTTCACTAGAGGAAAAGTGGACACTACTCTCTTTTGTAAAACCTTTAAAAGGGATATTTTAATTTGTCAAATATATGTAGATGATATTATTTTTGGAACATCTAATGCTACACTTGGAAAGGAGTTTGCTGAGTCTATGCAGGCTGAGTTTGAAATGAGCATGATGGGAGAACTCAAGTATTTCCTTGGAATACAAATAAATCAAACATCAGAAGGAACGTATGTTCACCAAACCAAGTATGTGAAGGAACTTCTGAAGAAGTTTAATCTTCTAGACTGCAAAGAAGCCAAAACTCCTATGCATCCAACATGCATCCTAGGTAAGGATGAGGTAAGTAAGAAGGTAGATCAGAAGTTATACAGAGGTATGATTGGATCTCTTCTATATCTGACTGCTTCTAGACCTGACATTCTGTTCAGTGTTTGTTTGTGTGCTAGATTCCAATCAGATCCTAGAGAATCTCATTTAACTGCTGTTAAGAGAATTCTAAGGTATCTGAAAGGTACTACTAATGTTGGCTTAGTTTACAGAAAATCTAAAGAATACAACTTAGTAGGATTCTGCGATGCTGACTATGCTGGAGACAGAATTGAAAGAAAGAGTACTTCAGGAAGTTGCCAATTTCTTGGAAGTCATTTGATCTCTTGGTATAGCAAGAAGCAAGCAACTATTGCTCTATCAACAACAGAAGCAGAATATGTCGCTGCTGCTGGTTGCAGTACACAGATGCTCTGGATGAAAAGTCAGTTAGAAGATTATCAGATATTTGAGAGTAACATTCCTATATTCTGTGACAATACTTCTGCTATATGTTTATCTAAGAATCCTATTCTTCATTCAAAAGCTAAACATATTGAGATTAAACATCATTTCATAAGGGACTATGTTCAGAAGGGTGTTATATCTTTAAACTTTGTTGATACAGACCATCAATGGGCTGATATTTTTACAAAACCCCTGGCTGAAGATAGGTTTAAGTTCATTCTGAAGAACATCAGTATGGATTTATGCCCAGAATGAGAAGATGAGAAGTTCTCATGTATGAGTATCTTCTGAAATGAAAATGGACTATTTTTTTATCAGAAGTTCTGATTGAAATCTTTTAGAAATTATGATTCGGTTATTACTAACGTTTCATTGTCTAAGTTGATTCAGAACCTCTTTTAAAGCAAAACAGCTGTAACGTTTTATCTCGGGATGGTAAACCAGTCGTTACTATTCATGGATAAGCGCGCGTACAGTTGAAGGGACGCCGACCATAGGTAACTGTGCTAGTCACCTCATTTGTCTTTATTATCTCTCCTCACGTCACGTAACATTAAATGCTTTTCATCATTTTCTCTCTTTCAGTTTTTCTTTATATTCTTCAAACACTTTTCCTTCCCTCTCATATTTTCTCTATTCACTCTATTTTTTTGCATTCATATCAAACCCTAGCTGTTCATTATCTGCAAATCCATCATGAACTCTTCATCAAGCCCAGGAAACCATGGAAAAGATCAAAACAAAAAGAGGAAAGCTGTTGAAACATCTCCCTCCAAACCCAAAAAGATAAAGATCACCTATGACCCTCTCAAGGTGAATCCATTCGAAGCAATGTTATCTGGAAACTATTCTAGACGTGTGTTTCAACCCCCTGGTGAAAGCCCTCCATCATCTCCATCTTCTTCCTCATCCTGTTTCCTTCTAGACTCAACTTCCTCTTCATCTAACCTTTCCTCTCCCTCAACCCATTCAGAAGAAATCTCTTCATCTTCACCTGCTGAGAATGTTGTCTCTGATAAAGATTGTGGAAGATCTGCATCAGAACCAAGTCTCCCTGACCCCTCGCCTGGAAGTCCAAGAAGCAGTCAATGAGGCGTTTCACTCCTTCATGGCATGCTGGCACAGACTTTGTCTTAGCTAGGGTCTTAGGATTTGGTCTTAGTAGTTTTACTTTCCTTGTTGCATCTGCTTGTTAAACATCTTCTCATGTAATCTGTTTTGATTATCAATGAAAACTTTCCTTGTTTTACATTCCAGTAATTTTATTTGTCGTTTTATTCATCTGAATCTTTTGAAATATTCTTTTTGATGTTATGACAAAAAGGGGGAGAAGATAAATGATAAATGATTTGATTAATCTATCAGTTGCTGGGTAAAGCTCCCACACATTTACTAACGAGAACTGCAAGTTCTATATGGTTTAAGTGTTTTGCAGGTATAAAGAAGTGAAGAGAATCTTCAAAGCAAACACAAGAAGCAAAACCATGGAAACTGAAGCAAGCCGAGTGCTGTCAAGCTTCAGAAATCAGAAGCAAGAAAGAAGAATAGAATTTGATCCATATTTGTCTATTTGATCTGACAAAATTCTATTTGCTCTGATACATTATTTTAGCCTATATGGCTCTGATACATATCATGTGTTCTAATATACATTTTATGTTCTGACTCGTTCATGCTGACTTTTGTCGTTTAGTTTTTGTTCTGTAACATTTCAGGATGTAGAGATGCTCAGATGATGCTCTGGTACATTCAACAATGTTCTGATACAAATCTAGCATGAAGTGATGTTGGTAGAAATTCAAAGCTCTGAAGCTATCCGAGGGAAGCAGAAATCAGAAGCTGTGAAGGTTCTAAAGATCCAGAAAACTCAAGTTCTGAAGCTGTCCTAAATGGAAGCAGAAATCAGAAGCTGTGAATGTTCAGAAGATCAAAGAAATTCAAGTTCTGAAGCTGTTCTAGATGGAAGCAGAAGTCAGAAGCTGTGAATGTTCAGAAGATCAAAGAAATTCAAGTTCTGAAGCTGTTCTAGATGGAAGCAGAAGTCAGAAGCTGTGAATGTTCAGAAGATCAAAGAAATTCAAGTTCTGAAGCTGTCCTAGATGGAAGCAGGAATCAGAAGCTGTGAGTGTTCTAGGGATCTAAGGAAATTCTAGTTCTGAAGCTGTCCAATGGAAGCAGAAGTCAGAAGCTAGGAATTCTCTAAAGACAGAAGCTTATATGATCGTCTCTACCGAAATAATCAGGGAAGTCTTTTATTAAAGTTCTTCGAGTATTTATTTCAGGGGGAGATTATTTATCTCAGGGGGAGATTGTTAATCTCAGGGGGAGACATATTCATATGCTTATGCTATAGCTGTGTAATTTGTCTTTTGCCGTCTGTTCTTTCTGATCGCAAATTCATATCATTTATATATGTTTTTGTCATCATCAAAAAGGGGGAGATTGTTAGAACAAGATTTGTTCTGATCAATTATCTTAGTTTTGATGATAACAATAATATGAATTTTGCTTAAGATTATATGGTACTCTAATCCAATGCAATTTCCTTTTCAGGAAATATATAAAGAGTACGCATAATTCAGCGCTCAGAAGCTTTGTCTCAAAGGGTTCAGCATGCAACATCAGAACATGGTCTGGCAAGACATCAGAAGATGGTCGAAGCAGAATCAGAACATGGGTCTATGGAAGCATCAGAAGAACAAGAGAACAGAAGCACTGAAGTTCTGATGGTATCACGCTCAGAAGCACTTCAAGGTCAGAAGATCAGAAGATGCTCTGCACCAAGCTGTTTGACTCTGATGATATTCAAACGTTGTATTCACAAACATCAGATCAGAAGAAAGTACAAGTGGCAAGCTACGCTGACTGACAAAAGGAACGTTAAAAGCTACTAAAGGCTACGTCAGTAGACACAGCGTGAACAAGGCTCGAGGTAGTTGACAAAAGCGTATAACATTAAATGCGATGCTGTACGGAACACGCAAAGCATTAAATGCACTCAACGGTCATCTTCTCCAACGCCAATAAATATGAAGTTCTGATGAGAAGCAAGGTTAACGATCCTGAACAAAACAACTCAAATTAACTTGCTGAAACGCTGTTCAAATTCAAAGCTCAGAATCTTCATCTTCATCAAAGCTCACTACATTGCTGTTGTAATATATTAGTGAGATTAAGCTTAAACGTTAAGAGAAATATCACAGTTTGTGATTATCGCTTTTAAGAAGCAATTGTAATACTCTTAGAATTGATTACATTAAGTTGTAAGGAACTAGAGTGATCGTGTGGATCAGTATACTCTAGAAAAGTCTTAGAGGTTATCTAAGCAGGTTGTAACTAGAGTGATCGTGTGGATCAGTATACTCTAGAAAAGTCTTAGAGGGTATCTAAGCAGTTGTTCCTGGAGTGATCAGTGTGTGATCAGAAGACTCTGGAAGACTTAGTTGCTGACTAAGTGGAGAACCATTGTAATCCGTGCGATTAGTGGATTAAATCCTCAGTTGAGGTAAATCATCTCTGCGGGGGTGGACTGGAGTAGTTTAGTTAACAACGAACCAGGATAAAAATAACTGTGCAATTTATTTTTATCTGTCAAGTTTTTAAAGCTACACTTATTCAAACCCCCCCTTTCTAAGTGTTTTTCTATCCTTCATACTTGACTATGGTTTAAACCTTGGGTGTATTCCTCTAAGATGTGATAACACAAGCGCGATCAACATAACAAAAAATCCAGTGATGCACTCCCGCACAAAACACATAGATATCAGACATCATTTCATACGAGATCACGTGTTCAAAGGTGATGTTGAGATAACATTTGTAGATACGCAAAATCAACTTGCAGATATCTTCACAAAGCCGCTTCCAAAAGATGCTTTCTATAAAATCCGTCGAGAACTTGGCATTTTGGATGAAAGTGACCTAGCCTAAAACTTCACCAAAATATTAAGGTGCTTTCTTTCTATGCTTATCATGGTTTTCCTATGTTTATTTTATGTATTTTTGCATTTTTTGCATCAGTAATCGGTTACCCAGATGGGAGTAATCGGTTACCCTGGGCGTTTTGCGCAAAAATTGTTTTTTAACTTTGAGTAACCGGTTACTTAAACCCCTGTAACCGATTACCCTGCGTCCAGCCCTGTTTTGTTCACGTTTTTAGGATATTAAATTGTGTTTTTGCTTTATTTTTTGTCTTGTATTGCATATGTGGCATACATGCATGCATCATAATTTTTTATTTTATTTCCTCTCTCCTCAAATCTCCTTTTTATCTCTTCCACCTACCTCTCTTAAATCTCATTCAACTCATTCAAACCTCTCATAACTACACATTCAATCCATTCAACCCTCACATTCACTACTCTTAAAAAACTCTCAAATTCCCATACACTCTCTACCTTTTATATTACCTCAAACCTTCATCTCTCCACCCATAACCTAACATCTCTATCATCTTCTCCAAACCCTAACTTTCATCATGAGATCTTCAAGAAGCAACAAGCATGTGGATGGAAGTTCTTCAAGGCATCCAGCGGCACCATCCTTGAAAGCTCGTCGACTCACCTTCAATGTCCGCAAAAGACCTCTAATGGCAACAAAGTATGGTATGTTGCATAAATTCCCTAACACTAGTTTCCAATTTCCGGAATTGCTTAGATATCAAAGAGTGGATAGATTCGTTAGTGACCATGGAGAAGTATATGCGGATTTAGTGAAAGATTTCTATTGTTCTTTTGAAATTGGGAATGATTTATCTTTGTCTAGTGAGGTTCAAGGGAAACAAATTTCCATGACCTTAGAAGAATTTAGGGAGTTTTCAACTATTCCCACAACCGGCTTAGCTATTCTTCACGGTATGTTACCTCCATGGGAGAACTATACTAGGTATGGCTACTTTTATGATATTTCAAGAGAATCGGTTAGGGAAAGTTTCGCGGCCAAGGCTAACACGGCGGACCGTTTGGTATTACCGGCGAAGAATTTAACCGTAAGTGATCGAGTGCTTCACTTTTTCATTAGTTATATTTTGATTCCAAAACATTCTAACCACTCTCAAGTGAGTGATACCGAGTTGATGATTATGTTTGCGGTCAAAAACCGCATTAAACTTGATTGGGCAACTATGATTTTAAGGAATATGGAGCATCAACTTAAATTGTCGGGTGGCCTACCTTATGCTAGAATGATTTCACGCCTTTTGCCTCAATTTGATATTGCTCTAAGAAGGGAACCTAAAATCATGATGACTAATGACAATGAGATCGACACTTCATCCATCACCAAAAATACCGGCATTTTTCAAAACCGGGAAGGTCGGTTTGTTTATCGAGATGTTGAACCACAACAACCAAATGTTCACTACCAACCTCCCGATATACCCGAAGGAGGATACACAAATGAAGCTATTTACAACCTTCAAATGTTAACCTACAACAAGGTGTGTGCTATGGACACCTACATGATCAACCGGTTTAACAACATGCAACTCCAAATAGATATGCTTCACAACCAAAATGAAGAGGAAGAAGAGGAGGAAGAGGAAGAGAACATGGATGAGCAAGAATAGTCATTTCATTTCATATTATCATTTAGCTTATGTTTTATCATCTTTGTTTGTTCTAGTTTTATGTTATTTTCATCAAAGTTGTGTGTTTAAATTTCATGTTCTAAAAACAATGTTTGCATTATGTTAGTATGTTTTGAATTATTAAATATGAGCTATGTTTGGATTAAATATATCTTCTATATTCTTTGTAACACTCTAACTTTTATTAGTCTTTCATTCCCTTTTTGTTAATGACAAAGGGGGAGAAAGATCTCAAAACTATATGATTGCTTTTACTAACCATATGTAGCTCAAGAATACTTAACTTTCAACATCAAGAAATACTCTTACATAAATGGGGAGTATTGGTGATAGGGGGAGCAAAAGTCAATCATAAGGCAAAAGCAATATTATTCATATTTTCATCTAAGATTGGTTTGTCATCATCAAAAAGGGGGAGAATGTGAAGACAAGCTTCTTCAAGGGTTTTTTATGAAGACAAAACATCACCATAGCTTTTGACAAAGGACTTGGATCAAGAATTCTCTCAATATACAAGTTTAATCTTCAATATATCTTGATCAATTGTAAGGTAAATAAGTTAAAGAAAAACTCACTTAGATATAATTGTGTAATCAATGGAAATATCACACATAACATGCATTGCATTTAAAAGGCTTTTGGTAAAACTCATTTCAACATAAAAAGTTTTTTTCAAAGTGTTTTTTGGCTTTGTAGTTGAAGTAATCGGTTACTGAAGCTTTGGTAACCGGTTACTGAGTTTCTCAAAAAATCTCTCTCTGGTTTTTGTATGGGTAATCGATTACCCTGGTTTCAGTAATCGGTTACCCTGTTAAAAATTTGAAAAATATGAACGTTGCAATTGGGTAACCGGTTACTCTACTTCTGGTAACCGATTACTGCTGAAGCATCACATCTTTTCATTATTTCTTCAGCCATACGAAATTTCTTTTTAGCCATGAGTTTGCATCTTTTTGAAAATGTTTTTGCAGCCTTTTGGAAGGGTGTTTTATCATATATAAAGGCTTCTTTATTCCTTTTGAAAAACACACACATACTATCAATTTTTCATAATCATTTTGTTGTGCTCTTGCTCTCAAATTTCCATTGTGTTCAAACTTCTTTAAAGAAAATTTTCAGCATACACTTTCATATACTTAGAAAATTTTCTTCATCATTTCCATTGAATACATAATAATCTATTGTGAGAAAACTTTACTTATTACCAAATATATTCAATCACTTGTAATTCTTTATGTTTGTATTGATTACATCTTATTGTTCCAAGTGTGGATATAAGATTGTAAGGTTGTAACCTTGTTGTCCATAGTTTTGGAAACAAGAGGTATCCTTAGGGAGGGTGTTCTCTTAAGGACTTATTGAAATCCAAGAAGGGTGTTCTTGGTGGTTGTCTCTTTAGAAGGACTAGGAAGAGTCTTGTAAGAGTCATAACATTATAGTAAAATCTCTTGCTTGTTGGCAAGGGGACTGGAGTACTCTCGACCTGTGAGGGGAACCAGTATACATCGTGTGTTCATTTACTTTCCGCTTTTATTGCTTTCAAAACACTCAACAAGATCATAAAAGAATAAAAGAACAAAAATCTACCATCACCTAATTCACCCCCCTCTTAGGCGCACATATAAACTAACAATTGGCATCAGAGCAAGTTATAGGTAACTTGTTCCTAAAGATCCAGAATGGCTTCCGCAAATCAAAGACCGGTTTTCAAAGATGGTGGTTCTAACAACAAGCCTCCATTGTTTTGTGGTGAATATTTTGACTTTTGGAAAATCCAAATGAAGGCTCATCTAGAAGCACAAGGAGAAGAAGTTTGGGAGGCTGTCCTACAAGGTCCTCATGTTCCTACAAAGGTCGTTAATGGTGTTGGATCGGAGAAACCTAAAGCGTCATGGGATGATAATGATAGAAAAAGGGTTCTTGCTGACAAAAAGGCGATCAGTCTTCTTCATGGTGCTCTTAGTATGGATGAATTCTTCCGAGTATCAACATGTACAACATCAAAAGAAATTTGGGATACTCTTGTAGAAACTCATGAAGGTACCGCTGAAGTTAAAAGATCAAGATTGAATACTTTAAGCCAAGAGTACGAACTGTTTAGAATGAAGCCCGGAGAAACTATTCTCGATTTGCAAAAACGATTCGTACATTTGACAAATCACTTGAAGGCACTTGGTAAGACTCTTACTACCGAAGAACTTAATCTTAAAGTGCTCAGATCTTTGACAAGGGAGTGGCAACCAAAAGTGACGGCGATATCCGAAAAGAAGAATTTATCAAAACTTACTTCCGCAACACTATTTGGAAAACTTCAAGAATATGAGACAGAACTTGGAAGATTGGAAAAGCATGAGAACTTAGAGAAGAAATCCAAAGGCATTGCATTAAAAGTAGATTCAATAGAAAGCAAAATGAAAGATGCATCGGATGAAGATGAAAACTTCTTGCTTCTTGTAAAAAGGTTAGGCAAATTTTTTGGTAATAAAAATAATATTGATAATACTAACTATGTCAAAAGAAAGAAATTCTCAAAGCATAAAGATAAAGAAGCATCCACTTCATCACAAGAAGTTACATGCTATGAATGTGGGAAACAAGGACACATAAAGCCGGAATGTCCAAAGCTTTTGAAGAAGAATGGATTCAAAGGCAAAAGGGAGTTCAAAAATAAAAAGGCCTACATAGCATGGGAAGATAATGAAGTAAGTTCCTCATCGGATTCCGATAGTGACGAAAGTGCAAACCTAGCACTAATGGCATCACACCACTCCGACGATGAAGAAGGCGAGGTTAGTTATGATGATTCTCTTTTTGATAATGGTGCGCAAGGTGCAATAGAAGAATTATTAAAAGAATGCAAAATTCTCTATAAAACTATCTCATCTCAAAAGAAAATAATATCATCGTTAGAAGAGAAGGTTAAGATAATTGAAGTAGAACATAAAGATGACAAAGAAAAAATGATTAGTGTTCAAGAAGATAATGTTGCATGCAAGAATTGTGAATCACTTTCCTTCCAAATTGTCCAATTAAAACGTGTTTTAGAAAGATATGAAAAAGGGCAAATTGGATTGGAAAATGTTCTTAGCACACAAAGATACTCCAATGATAAGAGCGGACTTGGTTTCTCTAAATTTGATAAACCAACATCCAACAAGACTATCTTTGTCAAGGCTAGTAACCAACCAATTCAAGAGAAAGTGATCAAGCCTAAAGTAATGCAACATTATCCTAAAAGGAAGAACTTTGTTAAGAAGAAATCTTATCCGCCTAGATATAGAAGTAACTTTGAACCTACTTGTTTTTATTGTGGTATTATTGGTCACACACCCAATGCTTGTTATGTAAGGAACTTTAGTGTTCCTAGTGGACATTATGTATGGGTGAAGAAAGGAACTAACTATGATGGACCCAAAGCCATTTGGGTACCTAACAAAACTTAATTTGTTTTGTAGGTATGCTTGAAGACCACTTCAAACCTATGGTATCTAGATAGTGGTTGTTCAAAGCATATGACGGGTGACTTAAACCAATTTTCAGATCTAAGGTTAAAGGCCAAGGGTTTTGTCACTTATGGAGACAACAATAAGGGAAGAATTCTTGGCAAAGGCAAAGTTGGTGCACCACCTTTCACATCCATTGAAGATGTTCTTTATGTTGAAGGACTAAAGCATAATCTTCTAAGCATTAGCCAACTTTGTGACAAAGGCTTCAAGATCAAATTCACTAAGGAAGAATGCTTGATCATCGATGAAGTCACCAATGAGGTAAAACTCAAAGGTACAAGAATTAATAACATTTTTATGATTTCTTTAAATGATTTATCTTTGAAAGTAAAATGTCTTTTGGTAAACAATAATGAATCATGGTTATGGCATAAAAGAGCAGCCCATATTCATATGGATCATTTAAATAAGTTAACCAAACATGATCTTGTTATTGGCTTACCTAAGATAAAGTTTGTCAAAGATAAACTATGTGATGCTTGTCAAAAGGGAAAGCAAACCAAATCATCTTTCAAACCAAAGAATGTGGTGACTACAACAAGACCACTTCAATTGTTGCATATGGATTTATTTGGTCCATCAAGGACAAGGAGCTTCGGAGGTAATGTATACGCTTTAGTTATTGTTGATGATTATTCTAGATATTCTTGGACTTTGTTTCTTGTGCAGAAAAGTGATGCTTTTAGAGCCTTTAAGAAGTATGCAAAACAAATCCAAAATGAAAAATCATTAAAGATTGTATCCATAAGAAGTGATCATGGTGGAGAGTTTCAAAATACATCGTTTGAAGAATTTTGTGAAGAACATGGTATCTCTCATAATTTTTCAGCACCAAGAACTCCACAACAAAATGGAGTAGTTGAAAGGAAAAATAGGTTTCTAGTGGAACTTGCAAGAACAATGCTTAGTGATGCAAATCTTCCTAAATATTTTTGGGCGGATGCGGTTAGTACGGCATGTTATGTTGGAAATCGAGTAATTATTAGACCTATCTTAAAGAAGACTCCATATGAACTCTTCAAAGGAAGAAAGCCAAACATTGCTCACTTTCACATTTTTGGATGCAAGTGCTTTGTTCTCAACAATGACAAAGACAATCTTGGTAAGTTTGATGAGAAATCCGACGAAGGTATATTTCTTGGTTATTCTCTTTCTAGTAAAGCATATAGAATTTATAATAAAAGAACTTTAACTATTGAAGAATCCATGCATGTATCTTTTGATGAGACTAACACCTCCAAAGAGGAAATAGTTGTTTGTGATGATGATGATCCTTTAGATTTACCCCCGGAAGAACTTTCAAATGATACAATTGTGAAGGCACCGGAAGAACTTTCAAATGATACAATTGTGAAGGCACCGGAAGTTCAACAAGAAAGTGTTCAACAAGAAAGCGTACAACAAGAATCAAACACCAATGATCTACCAAAAGAATGGAGAACTCATAGAGATCATCCTATTGACAAAGTTATTGGTGATATTAGCCAAGGAGTTTCAACAAGATTAAATCTCAAAGATGCTTGCCTACACACGGCTTTTGTTTCACAACTAGAACCATCCAAGGTATCTCAAGCACTAGAAGATGATCAATGGATTCTTGCCATGCAAGAAGAGTTAAATCAATTCGAGAGAAACGATGTTTGGGAACTTGTTCCTAATCCGGGAAACAAACGTATAATTGGAACCAAATGGGTATTCAAGAATAAGATGGACGAAAATGGTATAATTACTCGAAACAAGGCAAGATTAGTGGCACAAGGGTACAATCAAGAAGAAGGTATTGATTTTGAAGAAACTTTTGCTCCAGTAGCTAGATTGGAGGCGATAAGATTACTTCTTGCGTATGCATGCTCATTAGACTTTGAACTTTTCCAAATGGATATAAAAAGTGCTTTTCTCAATGGTATCATCAATGAAGAAGTTTATGTAAAGCAACCCCCCGGGTTTGAAGACTACAAGCATCCTACTCATGTCTTCAAACTAAAGAAAGCATTATATGGGCTAAAACAAGCACCAAGGGCTTGGTATGATCGACTAAGTACCTTCCTAATCGAAAAAGGGTTTGTAAAGGGTAAAGTAGATACTACTCTTTTCATTAAAAAATTCAATCGTCATACTTTACTTGTACAAATTTATGTAGATGATATTGTGTTTGGTTCGACTAACCATGAAATGTGCAAAGAGTTTTCTTCAATGATGCAAGGAGAATTTGAAATGTCCATGATGGGAAGATTAAATTACTTTCTTGGTCTCCAAATAAAACAACTCAAGCATGGAATCTTCATCAATCAGTCAAAATATTGCAAAGAACTAATCAAGAAATTTGAGATGGAAAATAGTAAAGATAGTGCAACACCAATGGGATTTGGCACCTACCTTGATCCAGATGAACCAGGCAATCCTGTCAACATCACAAAATATCGTGGAATGATTGGCTCACTTTTATACTTAACGGCAAGTCGACCAGATATAATGTTTAGCGTCTGCCTATGTGCCAGATATCAAGCCAACCCTAAGGAATCTCACCTTGCAGCAGTCAAACGAATCATTAAATATCTAAAAGGAACAACCAACGTCGGCTTATGGTATCCTAAAGGTAGTATGAATACTTTAGTTGGTTATTCTGATGCTGACTATGCAGGTTGTAAAACTGATCGCAAAAGCACCAGTGGAACGTGTCACATTTTGGGAAATGCTCTAGTGTCATGGTCATGCAAGAAACAAGCAAGCGTGGCTCTTAGTACTGCTGAAGCTGAATATATTGCAGCCGGAAGTGGATGCGCTCAAATCTTATGGCTCAAACAACAACTACTTGACTATGGTTTAAACCTTGGGTGTATTCCTCTAAGATGTGATAACACAAGCGCGATCAACATAACAAAAAATCCAGTGATGCACTCCCGCACAAAACACATAGATATCAGACATCATTTCATACGAGATCACGTGTTCAAAGGTGATGTTGAGATAACATTTGTAGATACGCAAAATCAACTTGCAGATATCTTCACAAAGCCGCTTCCAAAAGATGCTTTCTATAAAATCCGTCGAGAACTTGGCATTTTGGATGAAAGTGACCTAGCCTAAAACTTCACCAAAATATTAAGGTGCTTTCTTTCTATGCTTATCATGGTTTTCCTATGTTTATTTTATGTATTTTTGCATTTTTTGCATCAGTAATCGGTTACCCAGATGGGAGTAATCGGTTACCCTGGGCGTTTTGCGCAAAAATTGTTTTTTAACTTTGAGTAACCGGTTACTTAAACCCCTGTAACCGATTACCCTGCGTCCAGCCCTGTTTTGTTCACGTTTTTAGGATATTAAATTGTGTTTTTGCTTTATTTTTTGTCTTGTATTGCATATGTGGCATACATGCATGCATCATAATTTTTTATTTTATTTCCTCTCTCCTCAAATCTCCTTTTTATCTCTTCCACCTACCTCTCTTAAATCTCATTCAACTCATTCAAACCTCTCATAACTACACATTCAATCCATTCAACCCTCACATTCACTACTCTTAAAAAACTCTCAAATTCCCATACACTCTCTACCTTTTATATTACCTCAAACCTTCATCTCTCCACCCATAACCTAACATCTCTATCATCTTCTCCAAACCCTAACTTTCATCATGAGATCTTCAAGAAGCAACAAGCATGTGGATGGAAGTTCTTCAAGGCATCCAGCGGCACCATCCTTGAAAGCTCGTCGACTCACCTTCAATGTCCGCAAAAGACCTCTAATGGCAACAAAGTATGGTATGTTGCATAAATTCCCTAACACTAGTTTCCAATTTCCGGAATTGCTTAGATATCAAAGAGTGGATAGATTCGTTAGTGACCATGGAGAAGTATATGCGGATTTAGTGAAAGATTTCTATTGTTCTTTTGAAATTGGGAATGATTTATCTTTGTCTAGTGAGGTTCAAGGGAAACAAATTTCCATGACCTTAGAAGAATTTAGGGAGTTTTCAACTATTCCCACAACCGGCTTAGCTATTCTTCACGGTATGTTACCTCCATGGGAGAACTATACTAGGTATGGCTACTTTTATGATATTTCAAGAGAATCGGTTAGGGAAAGTTTCGCGGCCAAGGCTAACACGGCGGACCGTTTGGTATTACCGGCGAAGAATTTAACCGTAAGTGATCGAGTGCTTCACTTTTTCATTAGTTATATTTTGATTCCAAAACATTCTAACCACTCTCAAGTGAGTGATACCGAGTTGATGATTATGTTTGCGGTCAAAAACCGCATTAAACTTGATTGGGCAACTATGATTTTAAGGAATATGGAGCATCAACTTAAATTGTCGGGTGGCCTACCTTATGCTAGAATGATTTCACGCCTTTTGCCTCAATTTGATATTGCTCTAAGAAGGGAACCTAAAATCATGATGACTAATGACAATGAGATCGACACTTCATCCATCACCAAAAATACCGGCATTTTTCAAAACCGGGAAGGTCGGTTTGTTTATCGAGATGTTGAACCACAACAACCAAATGTTCACTACCAACCTCCCGATATACCCGAAGGAGGATACACAAATGAAGCTATTTACAACCTTCAAATGTTAACCTACAACAAGGTGTGTGCTATGGACACCTACATGATCAACCGGTTTAACAACATGCAACTCCAAATAGATATGCTTCACAACCAAAATGAAGAGGAAGAAGAGGAGGAAGAGGAAGAGAACATGGATGAGCAAGAATAGTCATTTCATTTCATATTATCATTTAGCTTATGTTTTATCATCTTTTTTTGTTCTAGTTTTATGTTATTTTCATCAAAGTTGTGTGTTTAAATTTCATGTTCTAAAAACAATGTTTGCATTATGTTAGTATGTTTTGAATTATTAAATATGAGCTATGTTTGGATTAAATATATCTTCTATATTCTTTGTAACACTCTAACTTTTATTAGTCTTTCATTCCCTTTTTGTTAATGACAAAGAGGGAGAAAGATCTCAAAACTATATGATTGCTTTTACTAACCATATGTAGCTCAAGAATACTTAACTTTCAACATCAAGAAATACTCTTACATAAATGGGGAGTATTGGTGATAGGGGGAGCAAAAGTCAATCATAAGGCAAAAGCAATATTATTCATATTTTCATCTAAGATTGGTTTGTCATCATCAAAAAGGGGGAGAATGTGAAGACAAGCTTCTTCAAGGGTTTTTTATGAAGACAAAACATCACCATAGCTTTTGACAAAGGACTTGGATCAAGAATTCTCTCAATATACAAGTTTAATCTTCAATATATCTTGATCAATTGTAAGGTAAATAAGTTAAAGAAAAACTCACTTAGATATAATTGTGTAATCAATGGAAATATCACACATAACATGCATTGCATTTAAAAGGCTTTTGGTAAAACTCATTTCAACATAAAAAGTTTTTTTCAAAGTGTTTTTTGGCTTTGTAGTTGAAGTAATCGGTTACTGAAGCTTTGGTAACCGGTTACTGAGTTTCTCAAAAAATCTCTCTCTGGTTTTTGTATGGGTAATCGATTACCCTGGTTTCAGTAATCGGTTACCCTGTTAAAAATTTGAAAAATATGAACGTTGCAATTGGGTAACCGGTTACTCTACTTCTGGTAACCGATTACTGCTGAAGCATCACATCTTTTCATTATTTCTTCAGCCATACGAAATTTCTTTTTAGCCATGAGTTTGCATCTTTTTGAAAATGTTTTTGCAGCCTTTTGGAAGGGTGTTTTATCATATATAAAGGCTTCTTTATTCCTTTTGAAAAACACACACATACTATCAATTTTTCATAATCATTTTGTTGTGCTCTTGCTCTCAAATTTCCATTGTGTTCAAACTTCTTTAAAGAAAATTTTCAGCATACACTTTCATATACTTAGAAAATTTTCTTCATCATTTCCATTGAATACATAATAATCTATTGTGAGAAAACTTTACTTATTACCAAATATATTCAATCACTTGTAATTCTTTATGTTTGTATTGATTACATCTTATTGTTCCAAGTGTGGATATAAGATTGTAAGGTTGTAACCTTGTTGTCCATAGTTTTGGAAACAAGAGGTATCCTTAGGGAGGGTGTTCTCTTAAGGACTTATTGAAATCCAAGAAGGGTGTTCTTGGTGGTTGTCTCTTTAGAAGGACTAGGAAGAGTCTTGTAAGAGTCATAACATTATAGTAAAATCTCTTGCTTGTTGGCAAGGGGACTGGAGTACTCTCGACCTGTGAGGGGAACCAGTATACATCGTGTGTTCATTTACTTTCCGCTTTTATTGCTTTCAAAACACTCAACAAGATCATAAAAGAATAAAAGAACAAAAATCTACCATCACCTAATTCACCCCCCCTCTTAGGCGCACATATAAACTAACACAAACTAAAATCATAATCCTTCAAGAATTCCAACCATCTTTGTTGCCTCATATTCAACTCTTTCTGATCAAACAAATACTTCAAACTCTTGTGATCACTGAAAACGTCAAACCTTGACCCAAACAAATAATGCCTCCAAAGTTTCAACACAAACACAACGGCGGCCAACTCTAAATCATGTGTCGGATAATTCCTCTCATGAACTTTAAGTTGCCTTGAAGCATAAGCTACCACTTGCCCTTTTTGCATCAAAACGCCTCCCAAACCCAATAATGAAGCATCACAATACACCACAAACGGTTCAAACGGATCTGGCAAGATCAAAATAGGAGCAGAAGTCAACCTTCTCTTAAGCTCTTGAAAATTCGATTCACATTGCGAAGTCCAAATGAAAGCTTGTCCTTTCCTAGTCAACAACGTCAACGGCAAAGATAACTTAGAAAATCCTTCAATGAACTTCCTATAATAACCAGCCAAACCAAGAAAACTTCTAATCTCAGAAACAGACTTAGGAGCTTCCCATTGAGATATAGCCTCAATCTTCGACGGGTCAACAGAAATACCTCCACTAGAGATCACATGGCCAAGAAAACTCACTTCCTTTAACCAAAATTCACACTTCGAAAGCTTAGCAAACAACTTCTTCTCTTTCAACACTGATAACACAATTCTCAAATGCTCAGCATGATCATCTTCACTCTTGGAATAGATCAAAATATCATCAATGAACACAACCACAAACTTATCCAGATAATCATGAAAAATCCTATTCATATACTCCACGAGTACACCAGGTGCATTAGTCACACCAAACGGCATAACAGAATACTCATAATGACCATACCTCGTCCTAAAAGCAGTCTTCTGAATATCCTTCGCCTTCACACGAATCTGATGATACCCAGACCTCAAATCAATCTTGCTAAACACACAAGCTCCAACCAACTGATCCATCAAATCATCAATCCTTGGAAGTGGATACTTGTTCTTAATTGTCACTTTGTTCAATTGCCTATAATCAACACAAAGTCTCATAGAACCTTCCTTCTTCTTAACCAACAAAATAGGTGCACCCCATGGCGATACACTAGGACGAATAAACTTCTTCTCCAACAAATCCTCAAGTTGACTCTTCAACTCTTTCAACTCAGAAGCAAACATCCTATATGGAGCCATCGATACAGGACTAGTTCTAGGAACTAAATCAATCGAAAACTCAACTTCACGTTCCGGCGGTAAATCACTTACATCCTCAGGGAATACCTCCGCAAAATCACAAACTATTGGCAATTCATCAATGGTTCTCCTCTCATGCACATCTAAGGTTGCCAATAACATAAATAATTCAGCCCCATCTTGAACAGATTCACCAACTTGCTTCGCAGACAAAAACAAATCTTCCTTAACACCAATCTCAGGAAAAATGATAGTCTTATCAAAATAGTTGATATACACACGATTAAATTCCAACCAATTCATACCCAAAATCACATCAAGTTGCTCTAACGGAAGACATACCAAATCAATCCCAAAATCTCTACCAAAAATACTCAAAGGACAATTCAAACACACAAAAGAAGTAGAAACAGAACCCATAGCAGGTGTATCAATAACCATACTTCTACGCATATCAGATAACACAAAATTCAATCTCTTAGCACAATCCAAAGAAATGAAAGAATGTGTCGCACCGGTATCAATAATAGCAATCAGAGGTGTACCATTAATGAAGCACGTACCTTTGATTAGCCTATCATCGGTAGAAGCCTCCGCTCCAGACAATGCAAACACTTTCCCTTTCGCTTGCTCCTTCTTCGGCTTATCACATTTGGTGCTAATGTGACCTTGTTCACCACAATTGTAACAAGTCACACTCGAACCAACTCCACACTTGTTTGCCTTGTGACCAATCTTGCCACACTTGAAGCATGTCACAGAATCCTTACCACAATCAACAGCACGATGACCTTCACCACCACATTTGAAGCACTTAAGTGGAGTAGAAGTTCCTCCCCCACTTGACTTCTTGCCAAAACCAAATTGTTTCTTCTTATCATCATATGGTTTCCCACGAAATTGACCTTTCTTCTCATTCATAGTCTTGTAGTGAGAAGCACTCTCCCTACTATCCTCATCATAGATACGACTCTTGTTAACCAACTCCGTAAAACGAGTAATTTGTTGATAACCAATCGCCTTCTTGATATCATGTCTCAAACCATTCACAAACTTCAAACACTTAGATCTCTCTGCATTCATAGTATTGTAGTGAGGACAATACTTGATAAGCTCTTGAAATCTAGCAGCATATACAGCAACAGTACCATTTCCTTGCTTCAACTCAAGGAATTCCACTTCTTTCTTTCCACGGCAATCTTCTGGAAAATAGTTTTCCAAAAACGCATCGCGGAAAAGATCCCAAGTAACTTGAGTACCCTCCTCATCAAATCTCTGAGCCATATTGCCCACCAATCTTCAGCTTCCTTTTCCAGCATGTGAGTACCAAACTGCACTCTCTGAGCATCGGTGCAATTCATGACCCGAAAAATCTTCTCAATCGCCTTCAACCAAGCTTGAGCTTTATCTGGTTCATGCTCTCCCTCAAAGATAGGAGGATTGTTCCTTTGGAACTTCCCCAAAGCACGATACTCATCATCATCACCATTCCGATTTCCAGCATTAGCTTGAGGCATTTGACCAAGAGATCCAGCCAACATCCTCAATGCATCAGCAATGGCATCATCGTTCCTTCCAGCAACCATCGTCCTACGACAACCAACAACCAAAGCAGACAAAACAGTATTGATCGTGTCAGATACACAAATCTAATACAACGGAAATAAAGACATTAACGACTATGACCAACTGGTCGACCATGCTCTGATACCACTAATGTAACACCCCTTTTCTAACCCCAAATATATCATACAATCAAACAGAGTAAGCATGCATAAAGGAAAAGGGCGTCACATGTTATTTTCATCACAATGAAAACCTAAAGTAAAACATCCAACATTCTTAATATGTAAAGATCATATTTGTAACACAATGTAAATCTCATACTTTCATTCATTATGCATAAACGCTTGCGGAAAAACAATTGAATTACTATTAAAATTTCAATGAATATATCCCATACTATATTCATCTACCAAATTCGAATTAACATTTAAATCCACAATCTTGGCTACATAGCCTTAAACAACATATCTGAGATCTCAAACAAATACATCTGAATATCCAACAAAACATAGAGAATAGCAATATCCAAACATAAGCATAAGTCTAAATAAAATTCCCCCAAGTGTTACATGATCAGAGCATATGACTCGCTACCTAATCCAATAACAAACTCAGGAGCTCCTCGGCTAAATCCTCGGACAAGCTACTACTCGTCGGAACCTGCACGTTATCAACGAAGGATAACATTCAAACAGAAGGGTGAGAATTCAACTTCTTATAGAAAACATAATAATGGGAAATGTAAACATAAACAAGCATACATTTTACTATTCATCACACTTCTCAATTAAGTAATTCACATATCATATACTAATCATCACTCCAAACAAATCACATGTATACAAGACAATCACATAACACACAATGTGACTCGAAATGCAACAAATGTGACTCAATGCATGTGGTACCCAATGTGAATCCAATGTTTCACCGCTTTCCGATCCAATGTTTAGAATCCAAGCCACGCTCCCGATCTGGACAAGATCAAAGCCAATACGCCTATCTCCAATTAAGGATCACGTCTTCTACGCCTATTTCCATTCAAGGATCAACGTCTCTTACCATGTGAACCCAAGTTTCACCGCTTCCACCATAAAGCCGACCATGCTATGAATGTATGTACAAATACCAACAATTTATGCAATTAAGATTATCTCATCAATCTTAACTTACCGCATATCACCATAATCCAACTCTATGAATTATCCGCCAATTGTACACCACATTCACACACACAATTAACAATTGCAACAAGGCATAACAACCATCATATACCCAATCACATACATCATGAATACATCTACACAAAGTGTTCCAACAATTGTTATACATCACATACAAACATAACACACATAAGACAATCGCATGACATTCCATATATTAACGTCACAATTAATCAATCAAGTTCAATTAAATCCTATACTATCATATAGAATATCACGATAGCTTTCTAACGCTTCGAACGGTGCATAAAACGGAGCTTCGGATCAAAAGTTATGGCCTTTCAAAGTTTGGAAAAAGTTATGTAAAACAGGGTTCGCGGCGCCAACAGCGTTCGCGGCGCGAACTGAGCGAATTCAAAAATCTCCAACTTTCTGCCAAGCAGTTCGCGGCGCCAACAAGGGGTCGCGGCGCGAACTGAGCAGATTCAGTTTTTCCTAAGTTTCTAACAAGAGGTTCGCGGCGCGCACAAAGGGTCGCGGCGCGAACTGGCGATTTCAGAAAACCCCAAACACAGAAAACAACATACGAAACACATTCAAAAACCCCCAAACTTAACCCAATCAAGTTGGAAAACACCAAGCATCACGAATATCAATAGAATACATGTTATAGACTCAATTATAACACATTCCAAATCATCAATTCATGCATTTGTTCATAAACCCTAACTTTTCTATGTTTCCATGAAATTGCAAAGATTAAGAGATAATCACAACAACACACATTACCCAATCATATAGTCTATAAGAACTTGTATTCAAACCCTTACCTCTTGAATTTCTCCTTCTAACTTCAAGAATCTACAATCCTCTTCTCTTCTCTCTTCTACTCTTTTGCCTCTTTTCCCTTCTCTACTTTTCTTTCTATCTTTCTATCTAATTTAGGTTAACTCATAAAATTCTCTTCTAACTCTCATTATCTCATTTGGGCTTAACCCACCTAATACTCTTTCTCACTCAACTAAGCCCATTTAACTAATTTCTACCATTATTAATTAGGTAAATAACATATTACCACAAAATCAAATAATTATTACTCAAACAATAATTAAATAAACACACAAACAATACCAATTATCAAATAATCCTAATTAATTAAATCTAATAAAAATAGGGTGTTACAGGTACAATTCGGACTAATGTGACCCTCTTCACCACAGTTGTAACAAGTCACAACCTTCTTCTTACAATCAGCAGCAATATGGCCCACTTGGTCACACTTGTAACACTTCTTCTGGTCAAGCTTACACCCGTTCCTACGATGTCCCATCTCACCACAATTATAACATCTGATACAAGCACTAGAATCTCCCCCACTGGGTTTCTTCCAATCAGCAGACTTACCTCTACCATATGGCTTACCTCTATCCATATGTTTCTTCCCCTTTCTGTCAACCAACTCGCGAGAGTGAGATGACTTCAGCTTGATGTTATCCTCTTCAAAAATCCTTCTACAATCCACTAAATCAACAAACCTCCGAATCCTCTGGTACCTAATGCCCTGCTTGATCTCATCACGAAGGCCATTCTCAAATTTGACACATTTTGAGAACTCACTAGCCTCATCATTGTTGTAGTGCACATAGTACTTTGCCAGCTCCACAAACTTTGCAGCATACTCGGGTACCGTCATATTACCTTGGACCAGTTCTATAAATTCAATCTCTTTTCTGCCCCTAACATCCTCAGGAAAATACCTTCTTAGAAATTCCCTTTTGAATATAGCCCAAGTAATTTCTATACCATCAGCATCTAGTTCGGCTCTGGTTACCAACCACCAGTCATCAGCTTCTTCAGACAGCATATGTGTACCATACCTCACCTTGAGATTCTCAGCACAATCGATGACTCTGAAAATCCTTTCGATCTCCTTCAGCCATTTCTGAGCACCTTCAGGATCATGCGTGCCCTTGAACAATGGAGGATTGTTCCTCTGAAAATTCCCCAATTGCCTTTCAGCACCAATCCCTGCTCCTACAGCATTTCCTCCAAGCACACCAGCAATCATGCCCAGAGCCTTAGCGATAGCATCATCGTTTCTTCCTCCTCTTCCAGCCATTGTTCTGCTTAACCACAACCAATCCAGTCAGAACAAAAGTATCGACGAATAACTCGTATTAGTCGCATACACAGGAAAGACTGACACTAAGACTCTGGTCATAACGACCGACTATGCTCTGATATCACTATTGTAACACCCCTCTAATACCCCGCGGAAATTAAACAAATATTAATCAGAGTAACATGTAAAGAGGTGCCACAATTCATAAGTAAAGGAAAACACACGTTCGGCATACATCATGCATTCACTGAAAACACCTGAATTATAACTCGTTAGATAAAAATCATGTTTACACAGCGGAATTGAACCATCAAGTCAACATTACATCATTAATGTATCAGACTTCAAAACAAAATAAACAAATAGAGTTATAATGGAAAACTCAAAACATCGCGTTCTCAGTGTTACATCTATCTGAGCATGACACCGACACAAAACTAAACCGACTTATGAGCTAATCCTCACCAAGTCGTGCCGCTATCCTCAATCTGAAGATGACAACAAGTAAGGGTGAGTCTCATCACAGTTAACCAATGTTATTGCATCATAAATAACAATATATCATAGTTATATCATTCACCCAATTGTTTCATATTCAGACACATCATCGTCACACATCCACAAACATCAAGTCATCACATAACATATATAAATCATGTTATAAAATTATGCATATGTATGGGACTGACACTATGCATGTGGTACCAACATCATCAATGGGAAAACCCACCCACCAACCGATCTATCATCATCCAGATACGGCCCTGCCAGCACAGATTCCACACAATGGGAATCTTGCCCTTCACTGAATCCTCTCATCATTAAGATACAACCCTCATCAAATGATTATGAATGCATGCGAACATATATACAACATACTATCATCCTCATCATACTATGAGTAGCATCATCTTGTACTCATTCATCATCATTCATCATCATTAACAAGTATGTTCATATATATAATTGCATCATTCAATAAAATCATATAACCATAATTCATACGGATTCGTCAGTTCAAAAGTTATAAGTCGTCAAACTTTCAAAATCATAAAACAGCAAAATCTGTAGGTCACGCTGGCCATACGCTTACCAACAGGGCCATAATTTCACAAAAACACACACCATACGCGTACCATACGCGTATGAGCAAATCCATTTTTCACACAAAACACATACATACGCGTACCAGCCAGGCATACGCGTACCAGCCAAGTGCCATACGCCGGTGGCGGAGCCAGGAATTTTATACAGCATGGGCAAAAACTTTACACCATTGATTATTCATTTGTTTTAATTTTCACACCTTATTTTTACTAATTTTGCCTCTAATTTTGCCCTTGATTTTGTCTAAAAATCGACTATTAAATTGGTGAAGTACAACTAAAATAGGGGTTGAGCCCGGGCGCCTGCCCGGGCTAGCTGGGCCTTGGCTCTGCCCATGCATACGCGTACCATACGCGTACGAGCAGGAAGTGCACTCTGATGCACATCTGGGGAGCGTACCATACGTGTATCAACCCCCCCATACGCGTACCATACGCGTATCATACGCAAATGGGCAGCAGTTCTCAGAATCTGCAACTTACCCATTCGTCTTCCTCGCGATTTCACCTGTACAACCTGCGATTTGGGTCTCAAAACCAGAATTTTCACATTCTAACAACATAGAATTCACCCAACATCAACAGTTTAAGATTCTACAATCGATTTTACCCATCATACCCTAAATCTATTCAGTTATTAGGGATTAACATGTCCAAATTCCAATCCAAATGATGAACACAAAATGTAAAAATCCAGAATATAGAATCTATTGAATCCAAACAATACTCCTAATCCACACTATTATTCATAACAAGATAATAGGGATTAAAAGGAGAGTCCCCCCTTATCTTAGCCAAATTCTTGATCTTTGGTCTCTTCCTCTTCAGTTCTCCTTCACGTTCTTCGTGTTCCCAAAACCTTCAGTCTTTCACGTTCTTTTTTTCTTTTCCAAATCCCAATTATTTTATGAAAATAAATAAAATTTTAGTAAAGAGCCTTACTACACTACACCCCCTTTCTTACTATCTCTCACATGGCCCAGATGTCATAAACCATTATTTTTCTATTATTTCCACAAAATCCTTAATAATTCTAATTATTAATTCAATATTCCAATTAAGTTAAAATTAAAATTATACGGGTGTTACAGGTCACACAAGAAAGGTGTGCCCTGAACGCCTGAAAGATCATGGAGGTAAGGATAATGGAAACGCAACCATTGTTCAAGATAATTTCGAATCATCTGATGTTCTTGTGGTTTCAAGCAGTGACTCGAGAAGAGAGTGGATTATGGATTCAGGTTGCACTTGGCACATGACTCCAAACAAAGACTTGTTCGAGGAATTATGTGATCAAGATGGTGGATCAGTATTGCTGGGAAACAACAAGGCTTGCAAGATTGCAGGTGTTGGATCTGTGAGGTTCAAACTCCATGATGAGTCAATAAGGTTGTTGACTGAAGTCAGGTATGTTCCTGATTTGAAGAGAAATCTAATTTCTCTTGGTGAATTCGACAAGAAATGATATGTTTTCCAAGGAGAGAAAAGTATCCTAAGAGTCATGAAGGGTTCGAAGGAAGTCTTGAGAGGCGTGAAGAAACAAGGCTTGTATACCCTTGAGGCTGAAGTTGTAAGTGGTTTGACAAATGTTGTATCCACGAAACCTTTGTCGAAGACAGAAATCTGACACATGAGATTGGGCCATGTCAGTGAAAGGGGTCTGGTCGAATTAGGGAAACAAAATCTGCTTGGTGGAGACAAAGTCGAAAAGCTGAAGTTTTGTGAACCCTGTGTACTTGGAAAATCTTGCAGAGTGAAGTTCAACAAAGGCAAACAAAGAACACATGGATCCCTTGACTACATCCATGCTGATCTTTGGGGGCCTGCAAGGTGTCCATCACATTCAGGAGCAAGGTATTTTCTATCCATAGTAGATGATTATTCCAGAAAATTATGGGTATTCATCCAGAAGACTAAGGATGAAACTTTTGAGAATTTCAAAAGTTGGAAGACTCTGGTTGAAAATTAGACTGGCAGAAAGGTCAAGAGGTTGAGAACCGACAATGGCCTTGAATTTTGCAATGAGGCATTTGACAGTTTTTGTGCTGCCTCTGGTATTGCAAGGCACAGAACTACTGCAGGTACTCCACAACAAAATGGTTTGGCTGAAAAGTTTAGTCGAACTATTTTGGAGAGAGTCAGATGCATGTTGACTAGTGCTGGACTAAAGAAGGTGTTCTGAGCTGAGGCTGTTTCGACAGCAACATATCTGATAAACAGATGTCCTTCGACAGCGTTAGATATGAAGACACCTAAAGAAGTTTGGTCAGGACATCCACCAGATCTCGACAAATTGAGAGTATTTGGCTGCGTAGCCTATGCTCACATTAGGCAAGACAAGGTCGAACCTAGAGCTCTGAAATGCATGTTCATGGGATACCCTGAAGGAGTCAAAGCTTATAGGCTATGGTGCCTAGATCCATGTCACAGGAGGTGTATCACCAGTCGAGATGTAGTTTTCAATGAAGATGAAATGGCTTTTAAGAAAATTGATGATGTTGTTCCAAGTACATAAACATCTGACGAAAAGCTGGAACAGGTAGAGATTCCTGTTGAGGTGGAGCATGTTGATGCTGAATTGCATATCCCTGATAAAGTCAAAGAAGAAGCAGAAGATGCTGAGGAAGTTGAGGAAACTGACGATAACTACCTATTGTCGAGAGACAGGTCGAGAAGAGTCATCAAGGCACCTCAAAGACTTGGGTATGCAGATCTTATAGCTTATGCCTTAATCTTTGCAAGTGAGGTTCTAGACGAAGAACCTATTGACTACAAGGAAGTTATGAGGAGTCGAAATAAGACTGAATGGCTGAAGGCCATGGATGATGAGATGAAATCTCTTCATGATAATCATACTTGGGAACTGATCAAGAAACCTGCTGGGGCAAGGTTAGTCAGCTGTAAATGGATTTTCAAAGTTAAGGAAGGAATTGAAGGAGTGACGTCGAAAAGATACAAGGCAAGGTTAGTTGCAAGAGGTTTCACTCAGAAAGAAGGTGTCGACTTTAATGATGTGTTTTCTCCTGTTGTGAAGCATAGGTCCATTCGAATGTTGCTTGCCATGGTGGCACAATTCGATCTTGAACTAGAACAGATGGATGTGAAGACTGCGTTCTTGTATGGTGATCTATAAACGATCCTGATGAGGCAACCTGAAGGTTATGTCGAAAAGGGGAAGGAAGATTATGTGTGCAAGTTAAAGAGATATTTGTATGGACTGAAACAATCTCCTCAACAGTGGAATGGGAGATTCGACAAGTTCATGGCACGCATAAGTTTCATTAGAAGTCAGTTCGACCACTGCGTTTACTTCAGATTTCGACCTGGTAATTCATTTGTTATTTTGTTTCTTTATGTGGATGATATTCTCATAGCAAGCAACAATGTTGAAGATGTGACGAGGGTGAAGGCTGAACTCAATAAGGAGTTCGATATGAAGGATCTGGGAGCTGCTTCCAGGATTCTTGGAATTGACATTCGAAGAGATAGAAAGAAGTCGAAGTTATGCTTATCTCAAGAGGCATATCTACGGAAGATTCTCGAAAAGTTTGGTATGTCGAAATCGAAGCCAGTTGTGACTCCAACAAACCCTCAATTCAAGCTGAGTATTGATCAGTGTCCCAGTACTGATGTCGAAAGAGCCTATATGAATAGCATCCCATATGCTAATATAGTTGGTTCTTTGATGTATGATATGGTTTGTACTAGACCCGACATAGCATATGCAGTAAGTCTTGTAAGCAGGTACATGGCGAACCCTGGAAAGGCTCACTGGCAAGCATTGAAGTGGATTTTAAGGTACATAAATGGGTCTCTGAATAGAGTCCTAATTTATGGTGGAGCCTTGGGTGAAGATAGTAAAGCAGTAATAGAAGGATATGTCGACTCTGATTATGCAGGTTGTATGGATTCTAGAAAATCTATTTCTGGATATGTTTTCACTATGTTTGGCACTGCAATTAGTTGGAAAGCAACACTTCAGAAGGTTGTTGCTCTATCAACCACTGAAGCGGAGTATATTGCCCTAACTGAAGCTGTGAAAGAAGCATTGTGGTATGAAGGTTTTGCGAAGGAGCTGAAACTTCAAGGTCGAGGTATCACTGTTAAATGTGATAGTCAAAGTGCAATACACCTGTCGAAGAATTCAGCCTATCATGAGCGAACTAAGCACATTAATGTGAGGCTGCATTTCGTCAGGGGAGTAATCGAGCGTGGAGAAGTCCAAGTGCTGAAGGTTTTGACTGAAGACAATGCTGATGATATGATCACCAAGACATTGCCGAGTTGCAAGTTTTTCCACTGTATGCAGTTGATAAAGCTGCATGAAGAAAGCTAGTTTGTTCCCTTGATGTTGTAGAGTTAGATCCAAGATGGAGATTTGTGAGATATTGGATCGAACTCTAGTATGGTCGAAGGGTAGCTTCTTGGTTCGACAGGATTAAGCATGAAGTCGAAGGTTGTTCACATGCTTGTGTCGAAGATGCTAGGGTCGTTAGCATGTTAAATTAGGTTTTAGTGTTTAAACCCTAATTTGTTAAGTTAGCTTGTTTATTAAGTTGGCTTGTGTAATGGGCCTTGTGGAAAAAACCCATTAGTTAGTATGTTAGGTTTTATTATAAATAGCATACTAGTCTCTCATCATTGCAAAAGCTGCAAATCCTAATTTAGGGTGAGAGAGGTTATTTGTTATTCTTGTAAACTTGTAATCTTGTTTTAAGAGAAAGTGAAAGAATAACAGTTATAACCAATTCTTGTGTTCTTCTTATCTTCGCTAATTCCTATTATATTTTGTTCTTGACATCGTTTTTCACAACAATATGGTTTGATACCTAGAATAGTATTTTCATCGTAGGATGCCTTTAAGCAGATTTCATCTTCTTTGTCCGAAGATCTTTCCATGTTTCTTCTCCTCTTCTTTGTTCGAATATTAAAGAAACTTCGTCAACTTCTTTGTCATTCCTTGAAAAAGAGGATCCTTCATTTGATGTTAAATATTTCAAAGAACTTTCAACTACTAAGTAATGTCCTTTCGAAGGATTGTACAAGAGTTGTATGATAAGAGTAAGATGAGGATTATGATTCTTCAATTTGGATTCCTTCATCTTTGAGTAGTTAAACTAGTTCGTTCATCTTCTCTATAATTTCCTTTCTCATTGATTTTTCCTAAAATTTATGAAGGCTCTCATTTATTGATTTAAGAGTTAGATTAAACTTCTAATTAATAATTCTTAGATATTTGTTAGTAATAGAGTTTCCAACAAACTTTTCAATATTTCTAAATCTGGGAAACATCCATGATTGGTTTCTACATCTTTTTTGCCTTGGTGTTCATCTTCTCTTGTTTGATACTTGGAGAAACTCCATATAGCTTTTCAAGAACATTCCACATTTCCTTGGCGGTTTTAAAATGGAGAACATCATAAAGTTTAGTATCATTTAGAGACATTATTATAAAGTTCTTTGTTTTAAAATATATATCTATTTTTCTCTATTCCTCTTCGGTCCAAAGGGAATAGGGTTTTTCAATTGCTTAATCATTTATTTGATGAGTAAGGTAAATCAGACCATTGACTATTGTTTCTCATAATTCATGATTTAAACTTTGAATAAAAAATTTAAATCTAACTTGCCAAATGTTAAATTTGCTATCATTGAAAAGTGGTGGTGCGTTTAAAAAAGATCTCTTGTTGGAAGTCATCTTCCTCCTGAGACGATTTGTCCTTAAATAGGAGTTATGTTGTGATGCCACTTGTTGGACTTGAGATTTCACACATAAGAGGGAGGTGAATTGTGTGGTTTGGAAAAATATGGTTTTGAAAAACTTTAGGAAATAAAATCAGAGTTAAAAAATATTTTTTTAAAAACTCAGCAGCAGAAAAATAAAAGCCAGAAAATAAATTGCAGAAATTTAAAAGAGTTAAGGGAAGAAGAAGAACACTAAAATTTATACAAGTTCAGTAAAAACGACTTAGTCCTGTCCCCAAGAATTGATCTTGAGAGTTTTCAATAAACATTAAAAGATTTTAGTGGGAAAGACTCACGAACCCCCTTATACAAAGAAATGATTGTTGATCTTCAACCAAGTAATAAAAGACAATAAATATGGGCGTTTACATCTTTTTCCAGAATAAACTTTATAGTGAAGTGGCAAATCTTCCTTCCCAATGGTGGATTGAAGCGATTATTCCTCTTTCCACAAACACGGATCTTGGAGCGGTTAATCTTCAAGTTCCTAAACCTTAAAGCTCAAAACCTTGGGTTTACGCGGATAACCAATAACCTGTGAGATTTTAACATCGGGCTGATCTAGAACCTGTGAAGCTTTTAACACCGGGATTAGCTTCAACTTATCTTGGTTTTAATATCGGGCTAACCAAGAACCTATGAGATTTTATCACAATCATAAACCAAAGCTTTTTACAAGTTTAGCTTCTAACAAAAAAAACCCTAAAGTGGATAATATTCAACCAAGGTGTATACAAAATTTTTCCTTGGTGAATTTACAATTCTACCCTTTCTAGAATTATAAATGTATCCTCACTCACACAAAGACTTTTCTCACAAAAGCACTTAGACTAAATTATTAGTGAGAGAAGCTTAAAGAAAAGTTTAGAGAGGGAGAGTGATATTTTTTTTTGGTTTATCACCACCGGTTTAGTCCGGTTCGGGGGTCAGTTCTGGCATCAAGTGGTTCCAGCCCCCTCCCGATCGCAGTTACGGGGGATCGAACGGTGATTCTCCCTACCAAGTCTAGCGCCAATCACCACTAGACCAACTAACGATTGGTGGGAGAGTGATATTTGAATGTGTAAAAATATGATTCTGGATGTAATGGAATGAAAAAAGGGACATCTATTTATTGGCTAAAGGTTTACTCAAAAAGGAAGTTTCAATAAAAGCTTTTATGACATTCTAATCGATTAACACATAATTATAATCGATTTGAATTTTGGAATACAATCAATTGTATGTTTATAAAAGGAAGGAAAATATATCTAGCCATTGTGCATCATTAAGGAGCTGTCATAATCGCTCGTGACTCAATTTTGAACGGATCTAATTGATTAGACAAAAGCTCTAACCGATTAGATAAGTCTAAATTTTACCTCTTGCTATTTTGATTATTCCTAATTCATCTTGCACAACTTCAAGATGTTTTTGAAAATAATTTATTTGGCAAAAAAATTTTAGTGTGTGTGTGTGTTTAGCCACACGCTTTTACGACAATGTCCTTTTACTTTACAATTTGTTCACTCACTACTAAATTAGGAGTTTACCAAATTACTTCAAGACTTTGTCAGATACTTCTCTTTTTGTTGACACATGCTTGAGTAGCTTCGAATAAGACTTGAGTTGCATTCTATTTGATTTCCATAATCGAATAGTCAAGTCCATCAAACCTTATTAATAAGGTTTTCTTCTTTATCCGCTTAATCGTTCATGCTTGACTTATCATAATATATTAGTTGTCATCATCAAAAGTTGATGTCCTCGTTAAAAGCATATCACCTGCAAAACAAGGTTCCACACAAAAAATATCATTAAGCAATTGGGACCGTGTCTTAATAAATGACAATGACTCTAGATTCTTTCCTTCCTTTTAAAAGAACCTAAACATTTATTTTAAGACCTTCCAATCGATTAGAGCATGATGTCAATCGATTGAAACAATAACTTTGGTCCAAGAATTTTTTCATTTGTGGCCCAACCTCTAGCCTATAAATAGAGGTCATTCCTTTTACATTTTCACATCCAGAAATATGAGCCTTCATACCTCACTACTCACTCTCTCTCTAAAAAATTATTTTCTTACTTTCTCTCACTTTAATTTAGCCGTAGCGTTTTTAGAAAGTTTTTTTGTTTAGTGAGGAATTTGTTGTAATTCTAGAAAGAGCTTTGTTATAAATTCACCAAAGAGTATTTTATCTTGGTTGAATATTATATCCATATAGGATTGTGTATTTAGGTTAAGAGTCAAACCCGTTAAAAGCGTTGGTTAGGGGATTTATATTCTAAGTCGCCGCTTCGGTTCGAGATCATCCCAGCTTAAAATCTCAACTTGGTTCGAGATTATCCTGGTAAAAACTCTTATTCAGTTCGTAAGCTCAACCCGGTTAAAATCTTTCTTTGGTTCGAGATAAGCTCAATATAAAATCTCAATGGTTCGTGGCCAACATGGTCAAAACCTCGTTTCGGTATGTGAGTTAGGCCTGATTCAAAAGCTCACCTTGGTTTAAGATAAGCCTGTGGAAAATCTCGGTTTAGCTTGGAGACTAACCGTTTCAAATTAATATTTGGAAGAAAGATTAACTACTTCTCTCTAGTGATTGTTGTCTGGTTGAAAGTTAGCCTCAAACTTTATTTTTCCTCGTATAAGAGGGTTCGAGAGTTCAACCTACTAAAAGCTCTTAAAAATTATTAGATACTCTCAAGATCAAATCTTAGAGAAATAACTATGTCACTTTATTTCGAATGAACCTCTATAATTTCTGATGTTATCTCTCTTATCTTTCCGCTGCTAAATTATTCAAACGTTTTCAAAATGTTTTTAAACTCTAAAAGTAATTGTAAAAGTTTTTCAAACACTTGTTTTTATAAAAACACAATTCACCCCACCCCCTCTTTTGCGTGGAGTCACACAGTACTAAAAAACATGTAAATAACAATGCCATGGTCACCACGCTTCTTCAATACACTGTGGCGACATCTCTAAAATTAAGGGTGGCAAAACGGGCCGTGGCCCGCGCACCCGCCAAAAAATGGCGGGTTAGGTTGAGATTTTACGCCCGCCGCTCGCCAAAGCCCGCCCCGCCAAAACCCGCCGCCCGTCATAGCCCGCCCCGCCAATACCCACCGCCCGCCAAATCCCGCCCCTCCTCCAAAATTCCCTCTTTTTTAGTTAATTCTAGTAATTCCAATTCTTGATGGTTTATTTTATATATTTATTTGTAAATATATGTAATATTTTTTAAGTAAAATTTGTTAAAAAGTTGCTTTTATAAAAAATTATTTTAAAAAGTAAGTGAAAAATTTAATTAAAAGGTAAAAAAAACTATTAATCTATTAAAAAAATGAAAAATATAAATAAAAATAGGCGGGTAAGCCCGCCGCCCGTCAACCCGCCATCTTGGCGGGACGGACATGATTTTTATGCCCATTTCACTTGGCGGGCATGCCCGCTCCGCTCGTTTTTTGGCGAGCTTAAGGCGGGGCGGGCGGCGGGCGGGGCAGGCGGCCCGTTTTGCCACCCCTATCTAAAATAAGACGCTACCATATTATTTTTGTTTTTTGATTAAAAATTAATTGTATATAACAATGGTTGAGCAATTAACCGTGGTAAAACCATAAAGCTTTCATGGGTTCGAACATCAGCGTCATCATATATATTATTCCTTTAATGTTAAGGCGCGTCTTTTCTTTTTTATTTATTTTTATATAAAAAACTTAAAGGGATATGACTAAGATTGGTACGTTCCACTGTTGTGATATATTTATAATAAATAAATACTTATCAATACATTTGGTAGATAACCGTTGTGAAATAATTTACCCATATATAAGCGACTTAACTCTCACTTATTGACAGTAGCGCCGTTTCCTTCACAGTGAAACCCTAGCACCCATTTTTTATTTTCTTCTTCGCCATTAGTCGGTGAAACCCTAGCACCCATTTTTTCTCTTCTTCTTCGCCATTAGTCGTGAATCTTGTGCTTCATACGTTAAGGCATTCTTCTTCTTACATCTTTTTGTTAGGTAGTTCCCCATTATCTCGTTTCTAGCATGTTATTTTTGTTGATTAATTGTTCTCATTTTTTCAGATTCGTCTTCACTGCCTTAACAAAGACCACACTTTGGCTATGGTACATATTGTTTGTGTAGCTATGGAAAAAAGTACAAGAAGCATGAAGCTATGATGGAAAATCCATCCACCTTGTACTTCTTCTTCATAGTTTCACAAACAAGATGTTTTTCATACTCTGGTGACAAATAAGTTTGCATTTTCAAATGTTGATAATTTTCATGGTTATTGTAGGACTCAACAAGAACAACACATTTTAGTTAATGAAGAAACAACAGCAACAACAAACTTCATCTAGTTTGAGATACTATGAGAAGAAATATAAGAAATATGAAGTTGTTGTGTAAACTTCTTCCTCCTTATATTTCTTTTTCATTGCTTCACAAACTAGATGAACTTCAGAATTGATTCATGTTCCACGATTAGTTTCAATAAAAGGTGCGTCCTAGAAATTTATAATATATATTTTTCATAGCTTACAAATTTATAATATCTGGTTCTATTGTATGACGTTGTTTGAGTTTATTATATTTTATGTAGATTGTTTATTTCACTAACCCTCAATTTAAATACATTCATTTAAATTGACATAGATACTATAATCTGAAAATTAAATTGTATTTGAAAACCAAATTATATTAATCATTATTTTCGAATTGCACGCGTCTCATCGTTCATTTGATGTTCTTTTACATATAGATTATGGTATAATGACTTGGCTCTTCATATGCATCATTGTCTTCAATTATAGTTCAATTTCATTAACTACAATTTATTAGATAATTTACCTCATCATCAACACTAATGATCGTAAAAATTACAATTGTAAAAATTACGATGATAAGTGATGATGATGGAAATTTACCTATAATCGAAGATAACGATGTATCTAAGGAGTTGGACCAATACACCACAATATATATGTAAAAGAGCATGAAATGCACGATGAGACACATGCAATAAGAAAAAGAAATGATTTTTTTAAATTTGTTTTCAAGAATAGCTTAATTTTCAGATTATAAACTTCTTCACCAATTTGAAAGCTTGTATTTCTTTAGTGAGGTGAATGGAAAACAAGAAATCTACATATTATATAATAAACTCTGGGCACTTTTCACAATGGTTATATATTGTAACTGTGATCAAAGGTCGTTTATGATTTATACAATTTGTGTTGATGGGTTTCAAATTCAGTACCTATGTGTAAGTATCACAACGGTTTATAAGTATAACCGTTGTGATAAGTGGCGTGCATCCTGCCTTTCAATAACGGTTTTCATACCGTGATAGAAACAACAAACTTACAACCACACCCTACTTAACAACGGTATGACCCGCGTTATGATACCCCTTTTCCAACAGTTGTGAAAGGGGTTTTCCGTAGTAGTGACATGTCCAATAAGTGGCATCAGAGCCTAACTGTTCAAGGACTAATCATCTATGGAGGAAGATGATTCCCAACACATGTTAAACCAAGAGATCTTTCCTAAGCACACCTCCACCGTTTAATGGTGCTAGGTTTGAAATATGGAAAGCTAGATTTAAAATCTTTATTCAAAGTCACTACTACAAATAATATATTTTATGAAAACGATTTCACCTCACCTAACAAAAACCGAGGTATAATTCTTGGACACACTATTTTTTTAATATAAAAAATATAATTTATTCCATTGATTGTAGTAGATAGTCGAAGGATAATCTAATTCAGGGTATATGCTTTGAATCCTAGCAACTTCGGTTTATGTTTTTATTCATTAAAAGTGACGTCTTCATTCATATTTTATTTTTAATAAAAAAAATAAGCCACTTTTCACCTCCGTTATGTTTTCATACTGAGGTGAAATAGTTTACTCTTATATATGTATAGCTTAGTTTGTAGCTTTCAATTTTGCTTGCCTAAAACAACACACTAAAACAACACACTAAAACAACACACACATAGCCCTAACAAAGAGACCTAAACAACCAGAGCCCTAAACACATATCATCTTCTAACTCATAAAAAATAATAGAAATATAAAGATGATATGTATTTAGGGCTCTCGTTCAATACTTGTCAAAATGAAATATTGAAATAACTTCTTTCACTTTTTCTTCACACTGGTACGTCAAATATCTATACTCATGTTACATTAATGTTGTTATTGTTATTACTTTCGTTGAGACCCTAAACTCTAGAGGTTTAATATTTTTGTTGTTGTTTAAACTGAGATTGAATGTTATATGTTGTTGTTTTTGTTGAGATAATCACCTTATATGCTTATTGTTGATGTTGATGTAGTTTTGTTGAAAGATTGTTTTTTTTTAGTTGTTGTTTAATGTTGTTGCTGTTTAGATTGAGATTGAATGTTAATGTTGTTGTTGTTGCTATTTATTTTTGTTTTGAGTGGTTGATATTGTTATTATCGTTGTTGTTTAGTTGTTTTAATTAGCAAAGTTTTGAAAGCTATACGTTGTTGTTTAGTTATTGTTATTGAGTTCGAGATTAAGATTGAGATGTCTAATTATTCTACTTAGAAAAGTTTTGAAAGCTATATGTTGTTGTTATTGAGTTTGATATTAAAATTGAGATCGAGATAATATTCTTGTGATTCTTTGTGCAACTCTCATCTTATTTTGCCGAACATGTCAAGAAGACATTAGAGTCACAAAAAAAAAAACGTGTAAAAAGCTTTAAAAAAGAAGTATGTGAATGAAAAAAAATGTGGGAATTGTGAATTTCGTTGGTGATCATTGATAAAAAACAAAAAAGAGGGTGAGAGGTGTCCTTTTTATAGACTGAAATTTAGGTCAAAACAATCCTAAAAAAAAAAATCCAACCCAAAGGCCCATGGATCTTCTTGGTCCCCAAGATTAAGAACCTGGACATACTTGTGTCCAGATGCAAAAAAGATCATAAATAGTCAAAAAATGACAAAAGTGCACCAAGCGAGATTCTTACCCATGACCTCCTATTTACAAGTCTTTCCTTCTTACCAATTGTGCTATGTTATTTATTTGAAATAAAAAGCCAATTGAAAGTGTATGGAGCATAGACAAAGATTTTTTTATTTTTTTTATTTATTAAAATATAAATAATTTAAGAGTAAACTATTATATTTTAAACTAGACTTTAAATCAAATATTTATAAAACTTAGGATATCAATGTAAATGACTCCAATATTTTATAAAATTCAATTTTAAAAATAATTTTGAATAACTTGAAAATTGCGGGCAAATTTTGGGGTACAACAAACACCAATCATTATTTAATAAATATTATTCAATTAATTAATTATTAAATAATATTATACAATTAATTTTTGTTTAAATGTGATGTGGTGAAAAATTTATGATGTGGCGCCACATACACAATTTTATTAGTGTCACGTTATAAAATAAAGTGTCAACTAGATAAATACGAAGGAATAAAAAAAATTCAATAATCATTAAATAAGGGGTCAAAAACCCAATTTTTTAAACAGAGACTAAGGGTGTGTTTGGTTCGAGGTAGAGCGAGGGGAGGGGAGAGAATATTTAAAATGAAATGTGTTTGGTTCAATTTTTAGGAGGGGAGAGGAGGGGAGGGGAGCAAAATTCCTCCAAATGACACTTTTTGCGTTCCCCCGAATCGGGGGGATTCGGAGGGGAGGGGAGGAGATCTGAGTTTTAATATTAATTAAATTAATATATTTACTAAAATATCCTCAATTTTATTTTATTATTTTAAAAACATTATTTTCTTTTATGTTCTTACTTTTCTTTTTGTGATTTTTTCTCAATTACTTCCATTAACTTATTATAATTATTCTTCACCTTCAATTTTTTTTTATTTAATAAAAATTATAACTACTATAATTTTTTATTTTTCATTATAATTTATTTTATGTATTCAAAAGTTGTTATCAACGCATAGTTTATTTTGTGTCGAGAGTTACAATACGAATCAAGTGTACTCAATTTTTTTAATATTATGCGATAAGTTATCACTTATTAATCACTCAGTTATACAAATATTATTTCCAAAAAAATATTTATGAAGTTTTTACAATTGAATATCATATCACTTATATAAAATTACAAGGATAAAATTGTAAATTATTATTAAAATCCCTCCCCTCCCCTCGTGAATCAAAAATATTTTTAAACGAAATCCCTTCCCTTCCCTCCCCTCCCCTCGTTTGAACCAAACATATATATAATTACAAAAAATCCCTCCCCTCCCCTCCCCTTCCCTTCCCTCTATTAAAATCCCTCCCCTCCCCTCCCCCTCTTTTGAACCAAACACACCCTAAAGGAGGAAAAAAATTAAAATAAGAAGATAAAAAGTGCATTTATACCTATTTTATTTTAATCACTATCATACAATAAAATAAATTATACTAAAAAAATAAATTACATCAGTTATTTACTTTCACTCGTGAATTGAAAAGAATAAAATTCCTAACAAACCATATATTCTTCATACATTCTTTTTAAATTAGCAACAAAATACATTTCTAACTATTTGTGATGGAAAATATTTCTCAACAATATTTCTATCACAAAATGTGTCACTATTATTAACAACATATTATTACTTGTGATAGATTGAATTAGTCCCAAATTGTGAGAAATATTAAAATCTCTAATTAAATAATTTGTGAGAGCTATTTTAGTAACAAATTTTGTTCCGTCACTAAGGTTATGTTTGGGACAGAATTTAGTTAATTAGTGAGAAATTTGTACAATCTCTATATTTAAGCTTTTTAGTAATGTTCTTGAAGCTCGAACTCTCCTGATTCTAAGACAATCAAACCTCATTGAATTTCCCAATCACAGTAGAGTTCTAGAAGCATGTAATCTAGAAGCAAAAATTTCCTAAAACAAGCACTCCACATATTTATTCATTCATTCAACCCTTACATATTTTACATTACATAACTTTGACTCTTTAATCACTAGGCAAACATATTGGTGCACAGGATCGATACACCATAAACCATAAAACGTGATCAACTAGAAAATACTATTATTTGACAGAAACCAACTCCATATAATTCTTACTAGCTAGTAAAGTAGTAGTTAATCGGTTTTCAGACCCTGGTGCCCTTAAACTTCTTCTCAGCCTCCCTACTGTCGATGACTGCATCACGGTATCCATAACGTCCTAAATCACCTCTTCTGTAATAATCATCATCACCATAATCTCTAACATCATCAACGAATGTGACATGTATTGGTGAATTGCGTGGTTGTGATTGAAGCTGATTAACATTTCCATGAGGCTTCATGATGCCTGCAGAACCCGTCCTATCAGTAAAGCGAGGAGATCCATTACCTGGTGCTGGTGCACTCCACTTGTCCAAAGCGGTTGGACTTGGACTATCGTAGTAGTGATGACGATCATTGTTGCTTTCGTAGGGGTGATCGCGTTTTGCAGCTTCGATCCTCAACATTTCCAAAGCCTTGTCAATATCATGCGTTGGCTCACTTAGTTGGATCCCTTTTCTCGGTCCCGCACTCCAATCTGAACTAATTTTTGGCACATTACCGTAACTGTTACCATAGTTGCCATTCCTCATGGGCTTGTACCCTTCTTTTTTGTTGTAGTCACTACCATATCCTTTAGGGCTGTCAAAGTAGTCATTCTGAATGTTACCTCCTCCAATAGGTTTGTGCCCTTCTTTGTAGTCACCACCATATCCATTAGGGCTATCATAGTAACCATTCTGAATGTTACCTCCTCCAATAGGTTTGTGCCCTTCTTTGTAGTCACCACCATATCCATTAGGGCTATCATAGTAACCATTCTGAATGTTACTTCTAATAATTGGTTTGTATCCTTCTTTGTCACCATTGTTATATCCATCGCGACTAGTTCTTATGCTACCTCCTCCAATAGGTTTCTGCACTTCTTTGTAAGGACTCGGGTCTCCTACGATTGGTGCTCCGCGATGGTCACCACCATACCTATTAGGACTATCATATTCATAGTTGCCATTCTTAATGTTACTTTCAATTGGCCTGCTTCCTTCTTTGTCACCACCATATCCGTTGTTATAGCCATCGCGAGCTCCCCTTAAGCTACCTCCCCTTAAGCTACCTCCCCTTATGCTACCTCTTCTTAAGCTACCTCCCCTTAAGCTACCTGTTCCAATCGGTTTGTGTCCTTCTTTATAAGGATTTGGATCTCCTACAACTGCTGCACCATGATCACCACCGTACCTCTTAGGACTATCGTAGTTTCCACTCTTAATGCCATTTTCAATTGGCTTGTGTCCTTTATCACTACCATATCCATTATTATCATAGCCATCATGTCCCCTCCTTACACTACTATCTCCTCCAAATGGTTTACGCCCTTCTTTGTGCGGATTTGGATCCCCTACCGCTGAACGATGGTCAATCTTAATTGGACTGATTCCAATTGGCTTGCGTCCTTCAGCGGTTGGCTGTGGACTATGGCGACCGCGATCAACAATTGGTCCCAATCTTTGAGGATTACGTCCATCTTCATGATTCTGATGCACCTTGGCTGGAAACTTATCAACATCTTTACGGTATGAGCTACGGTCAGGGCTTGTTCGATGATGAAATTCATCTTCAGACTCATCTCCCGAAGAGGCATATTTTTCTGCTGCAGGTTCATCATAAGGTCTGCTAGTGACTGGTACTACTATTTTTTTGGTAACAGCACCTTCTGAGTAGTTACTACCGTTACTCTTGGGAACGAAAGGAGCAAATGGTTTTATAACAGAAGGCTCACCCGAACCAGTTCGGGTGGTACTGTAAGTGGAGACGCTGCGGTACGCGTAACCGAATGCTGCCATCACTTCTACTCAAAATCTTTGTCTATTTTTTGTTACAGATCAATTTCTTTTAATTATAAACATATTGTTAGAACACAGATTTGTGTTGAAAAGATTATGCGCAGCAATAAGAGTTGGGAGAGAGTAAGGTAATAGAGAAAAGTCTCAAAGCTTCTATTAACAAGTGTAACTAGTTTATTTACATAATATTGGCTATTTATAAGTGACACACACACACCTGCCAGCTAGGATAACTAACCAATAGTAGCTTAACTAAAACAAAGAAAACTATACAGTTTTGAATTAATCTCAACACTTCCCCTTAATTCATAACTGTTTAGCACTTATAACACCAAGCTTGTTTCTCAAGAACTCAAATCTGTCAAGCTTTAGAGCCTTTGTGAAACCATCTGCTAGCTGCACTTCAGTTGGACAATACTGCACTTCAACCATCCCATTATTTACTTGTTCTCTAATGAAATGGAATCTTGTATCAATGTGTTTACTCCTGCCATGTGAGATTGGATTCTTCGTAAGACTAATAGCCGACTTGTTGTCAATTCTGAGTATGAGAGGCTTCATCACTTCACACCTTAACTCCTTCATTACTGAATTCAGCCACATTGCTTGACATGTTGCAAATGTCCCTGCAATATACTCTGCTTCACAGGATGAGAGTGCAGTCACCTGTTGCTTCTTGGTACACCATGATATGCTAACCTCATTGAACTTGAAGACATAGCCAGAAGTGCTCCTTCTATCTATGATGTCTCCACACCAATCACTATCCGAGTACCCAATTAGTTCATCCCTTTCACTTTTGTTTCCACTTGGGAACAACAAGCCAAACTCCTTTGTGCCTTTTATGTACCTAAGTATCCTTTTAGCAGCCATCAAGTGAGTTTTTCTTGGATCCTGCATGAATTTGCTAATCACACTGACTGAGTAGCATATATCGGGTCTGCTATTGCACAGGTATCTTAGTGAACCAACTATTTGTCTAAACAGTGTTGGATCCACTCTCTCTTCATCACTGCACTCATCAATCTTTGAGTTTGTCTCTGATGGATTTGAGGTTGAGTTGCACTTACTCATTTCAAACTTCTCAAGTAACTCACCAATGTACTTCTGCTGGTGCATCAGTAATCCTGTCTTTGTCTTCATAAATTCCATACCAAGGAAGAATGAGAGTTCACCCAAGTCAGTCATCTCAAATTCAGACTTCAGTTTGTTTTTCACTTTCTCAATGTTTGCTATTTTGCTTCCAGTGATTAGAAGGTCATCCACATATAGGCAGATTATCATGACTTCTTCTTCTTTTGCATTTTTCACATATACACCAAATTCTACTGTGCACTTTGTAAAACCTATTTGAGTTAGGAACTGGTCAATCCTTCTGTTCCAGGCTCGAGGGGCCTGTTTTAAGCCATACAGGGCCTTATGAAGTCTATACACCATTTTCTCCTTGCCTTGTATTTCAAACCCAGGGGGCTGTGACACAAACACAACCTCTTCAAGTGGACCATTTAAGAAGGCTGATTTGACATCTAGATGATGAAGTGACCATCTTCTTTTACAAGCTAGGGCCACTACTAATCTCACAGTTTCAAGCCTCGCAACAGGGGCAAACACCTCATTATAATCTATACCATGTTTTTGCAAGAAGCCTCTAGCTACCAACCTGGCCTTGTGTTTTGAAATTGTTCCATCAGGATTTAATTTCAACTTAAACACCCACTTTACATCTATTTTCTTTTTCTTGTCTGGCAAGTTAACTAGCTCCCATGTGTGATTCTTCTCAATTGAATTGAGCTCATCCACCATGGCCTTCTTCCAAGCATCTATCTTCAATGCTTCTTCATAATTGATAGGTTCAGAGTCAGCTAATAATGCAAAGTGAATAATATCACCTTCATCATTTACTGCATTATCTGAAATTACTTCACAGTCATTCAACCTCCTTGGAGCATGTCTGATTCTTTCAGGTCTCATAGTACCTTCTACCTCTACATGTTCATTTTCATTATTCAGTTCCACTTCTTCATTTTCTGAATCACCTGTATCATCGTTGTCCACTTCTTCATTTTCTGATTCATCACTTGAGTCAGGATAAATGCAATTTTGTTGGTTTTCTCCACTGTACACTGGTTCCTCTTCCCATCTCCACTTTTCAGCTTCATTCACAATCACATCTCTACTGACATGTACCTTTCCAGTTGCAGGGTTATAGAGCTTATAGGCACCTGTGGGGTGATAGCCTATAAGTATCATGATTTCACTTTTATCTTCAAGTTTGCTTCTTCTAGCATCTGGTACATGCTTATAGCACAGGGATCCAAAAACTTTGAAATGCTTCACACTGGGTTTTCTTCCACACCAAGCTTCCTCTGGTACTTTCAATTTCAGCTTCTTTGTAGGACATTTGTTTAGGATGTAAGCAGCTGTAGTTACTGCTTCCCCCCAAAATTTATGTGGTAGATTCTTTTGCTTGATCATACTCCTTGCCATGTTCAGTAAAGTTCTGTTCCTCCTTTCAGCTAATCCATTATGCTGAGGTGTATATGGTGCTGTTACTTCATGCATAATTCCCTGATTGGTGCAGAAAGCTTCAAATTCTTTTGAGGTGTATTCCCCTCCTCCATCAGTTCTTAAGATCTTAATAGACTTGTCACTTTCTTTTTCTATTAAGACTTTGAACTTTCTGAATACCTCTAAAGCCTCACTCTTTAGCTTAATTGTATACAGCCATATCATCCTTGTGAATTCATCAACAAATGTGATAAAGTATCTGCTTCCCCCTAATGAAAACACTTCAAATGGTCCACAGATGTCTGAGTGGACTACTTGCAGTGCCACATTAGCTCTCTTTGGTGCTTCAGGTACAAATGGACCTCTACTTTGCTTACTCTTAACACACACTTCACAGATGGTTTTTCTGACATTCAGTCTTGGCAGGCCATACACCAGTTCTTTAGAATTCAATTCACTAAGACTTCTAAAGTTTAAGTGGCCATACCTTTTGTGCCATAATTCTTCAGCATTTTCACTTACTGCAGCTGACAGACACATCATGTTTTCACTTGATATGTTGCACCTATATGTTCTATTCTTTGACATGTTTGATTTGAGCACCAAGTTCTTCCTTGAATCAAACAGCTTCAGAGAATTACCATCCATGGTTACTGAGAATCCCTTCTCCACTAGTTGACCAATGCTCATGAGATTACACTTCATCTCAGGAACATACATCACATCCTCAATAATGACTCTCTTGCCATTATTTCCTTTAATCACTATATTTCCACTGCCTTCTGCCTCAAGGCAATTGTTGTTAGCAAGTTTGATACTTGTCTTCTTGCTTGTATCAAACTTTGTCAGCCATTCTCTATGTGAGGTCATATGGTTTGAGCAACCTGAATCAAGAAACCACTCCTCATTCTTAATTCTTTCATCACTGGTTGTGGCCATCAGCAGCACTGTACCAGATTCATCTCCATGGGCCAAATTTGCTTCTTCAACTGATTCCTTTTTGAACCAACATTCATCAGCAAAATGTCCATGCTTCTCACAGTTGAAGCACTTCACCTTGCTTTTGTCAAAGTCCTTCTTCTTGTTCTGATTTCTGCCAAAGCCTCCTCCTTTTGAAGATTCAGCTTTGTCCTCACCCTTGTTCTTTCCACTCTTGGACCAGCTTGGCTTGCCTTTTCCTTTTCTTCTGAAATCCTTCTGATTTCCTTCTTTCTTGCAGGTCTGAACTTGAAGGGCTTGTTGAATTGATCTCTCAGAACTTCTATCAAACACCAGGAGTTCATGTGCTTCTAGTGAATTTTGCAATTCTTCGATCTTCATTGTTTTCACATCCTTTGCTTCTTGGATAGCTACAACTATGAAATCGAACTTTTGACTCAAAGATCTCAGTACCTTTTCTACTACCATTTGATCTGTAATATTTTCCCCACAGGTTTTCATTTGATTTACAATGGCAATTAGCTTCGAGAAGTAGTCACTTACTTTTTGATCTTCCTCCATCTGCATCATCTCATACTTTCTTCTGTAGGATTGCAGCTTCACTTGTTTCACCTTTTCTCCACCATTGTAATAGCTTTCTAAGATGTCCCACGCTTCTTTGGATCTTGTTGCTTTTGATATCTTCTCGAAGTGTTGATTATCGACATTCTGCTGGATGTAAAACAAGGCTTTACAGTCTTTTTTCTTGGCTTCTTTGAATGCATTTCTCTGTGCATCGGTTGGATTTACCACCAAATCCTCGTAGCCACTCTGCACAATATCACTCACTTCTTGTGCTCCAAACAGAGATCTCATCAGTGCACTCCATCGATCCCAGTTCTTGCTATCAAGAACCAAAATATTTGATCCAAGACCGTTGCTATTCATCTTTTCTGACCATAAGCTATCACTTCACAGTATCCTTGATATCGAAACCAGGCTCTAGATGCCAATTGTTAGAACACAGATTTGTGTTGAAAAGATTATGCGCAGCAATAAGAGTTGGGAGAGAGTAAGGTAATAGAGAAAAGTCTCAAAGCTTCTATTAACAAGTGTAACTAGTTTATTTACATAATATTGGCTATTTATAAGTGACACACACACACCTGCCAGCTAGGATAACTAACCAATAGTAGCTTAACTAAAACAAAGAAAACTATACAGTTTTGAATTAATCTCAACACATATAACTGAATTTCTCCTTATATAGAAAAAAAAATACAATAGAAGTGAAACTTGACATGTGAGTGAACCATATGCTTCCACTGTTCAACTAAATAATTGAGAGACAGAAGATTCAAATCTGCTGTATATGAAAGAAAGAACCATATTCAAGAAAAATATTGTCGATTAAAGTATAGAATCATATTCTGTCAATAAATTTGAACGGATAATATTATGTGGAAGTTAGACAAAATTCCAATGCTTTTTTTAGCGATATACATCGTTTTCTACCTGTTGTAAAGAGCATATTTAAGCATGGTGGAGGAATAGGATTCATTTAGCAAAGACAATAAGAATCTATAGGAGTAAGGTGCAAGTAAAGAAAAGAGTGTCAAGAGTTGAATACTGTGTGAGATAGAGATGACTTGTATGCTACGCAGGTGTAGAAAGAACAAAGGCGAGACGGTGATACAAGGCCAGAAACCACAGGGGAAGTTACATTACATAAAGGAAACCATGCATTCTGCATAAGAAAGTAAATAATAAAAATTTAAAGCTATGGTTGGATAGTTTGAAACTACAAAGCTAAATATAACATTATAGAATGAAGCGGAATGAAAGAGAATAAACTTCAATTTAGTATTTGGATATTTTACAAAGCAATATCTCATTCAATTATTTAAATATTGAATGAAATGGAATGTATTATAATTTTTTTATTCTATTTTTACTCTTTATTTCAAAATCAGGAATATGCTTAATAATATATTTATTTTTTTCTAACATAGCCCTAAACAAGAACTCAATACAATATTTTTTTGAGGTCTATTAAATAGAACACAATCATTATAATCTAAATACAAGATTATTTTTTTGGGTATGTATTTTCGAAGTATAATTGCACATTTACTGTTTGTTGTTAGTTTGTTTTTGGCCGTGTGTTGGGCTTTAGCTAGTTGGCCCAATATGAGTTTAGTATATATTGTATTTTTGCTTTATAATAGTATAATAAAATCATTCATTGTAATTGTTTTTCAATTAAGGAAAAATTAGTTACAGTTTCTCTATTTTCTCCCTCTTCCATCATCATCTTCTTCATCTTCAACCTTTTGCTCCATAATTGGTATCTAGAGCCCCACTCCGGATCCATGGGAAGAGAAACACGAGTGTATGTGAGGTGTATGATTGTTTTGATTTCGAATTTATTCAATTCACAGTGAATTGAAGATCATAATCGTATTGAAATCACATTTCTTGATTTCGAGGGATCGGGAAACACGAGTGTTTGGTGAGATCTGAGTGATTTCTTGCACAATATGGAAGATGAACGGTGGAAATTGTAGTTTAAATACGAAACTTCTGGTGTTTGATGGAAAGAATTGGAATTGGTGGATGATTCAGATGCATGTGTTGTTTGGCGCTCAACTTGTGCTTGATCTTGTCAACGACGACTACACGCTGGTTGTTGCGGATGCAACGGACGCAAAGAAACGCACAACGAGAAACGAGGATGAAGGATTAGAAAGCGTTGTTCTACATCCATCAATGTGTGAATGTGAATGTGTTTAAGAAGATCTCTAATTCGACGACGGTGAAGGCTGCGTGAGACACACTGGTACATTGCTATGGAGGTGACGCATTAGTGAAGAAGGTGAAGCTTTAGTCTCTACGTAAGCAGTAAGAGAATCTCAACATGAAGAACAATGAGAAGGTACCTAAGTATATCTCCAGAGTGATTCTGATCACTAATGAGATTAAAGCTTGTGGAGAAACGCTTTCAGAACAACTAGTTATTGAAAAGGTACCGAGATCACTTACTCCTCAGTTTGATTACATTGCTGTAGCTATTGAACACTCTAAGGAATGAAGAGCTGTAAAGCAGTCTAGAAACACAAGAGTTGCGTCTAATTGAGAAAACCCTTGAGAGAGAGGTAAAGTAGGCTCTGGAGGCGTCTTCTGGTAGGAAGAGTCAAAATCCTTTTTAGTCAGAAGCCAAGAAGAGACATGGTGGTTTTCAGAAGTCATAAGCGTCCAACTCTGATGAGAAAAAACAACAGAAGGGAAGGGAGAAGCTTAACAAGAAGAAAATTCAATGCCACTGTTGTAATTTTTTTGGCCATTATGCTCCTGAGTGTTGGTCAAATAATGGAAAGAAGTCAAAAGAAGAAAACATAGTAAGAGAGTTTGATGACGAACCTCTTATATTGATGGCTTCTGAGTTTGACAATAATGAATTGTCATAATGGTGGTATATGGATACTGGTTTCTCAAAGCACATAATTAGAAACAAATAGTGGCTGATAGACTTTGACTCCAGAAAGAGGACAAAAAATAGATGTGCTGATAATAAGTTCCTTAATTCCAAAGGAATGGTAAATTCTAGAATCAAAGTGAAGAATGGTAAAACTGTTTTGATCAAAGATGTTTGGTATGCTCTGGACATGAAGAGCAATCTAATGAGTGTATGTCAGCTAATTGAGAAATATTTCTCAGTTACTATGAAGGACAGTCTCTTGAAGTTATATGATTCTGATCAGAAGCTAATTATGCAATCTGAGTAGGGAAGCAACAGAATATTAAATTCGAATGTGGAGACCACTGAAACTAAATGCCTTAGTGCAGAAGGCGTTGAAGGTGATAGTGAGATGTGGCATAAGAGATCGGAGCATCTGAACTTCAGAAGCTTGTGGCATTTGAATTCTAAAAAGCTGGTACATGGCATTCCAAAGATTGTGAAGCCTAAGAATTCATGTGAGATATGCATGAAAGGTAAGCAACCTAGATTTCCATTTGCATCAGAAGTAGTTCTAAGAGCAAAGCATGGTTTGGTAGTTATGCACTCTGATGTGTGTGAGCCATTCCCAGAACCATCACTTGGAGGAAATAAGTATTTTGTGTCATTTGTGAATGAGTTCACAAGAATGACTTGGGTCACTCATCAAGTTTAAGTATGATGTGTTTACTGAGTTTCAGAAGTTCAAGGTGAAGGCAGAAAGACAAAGTGGTAAGAAGTTGAATATTCTTAGAACTAATGGTAGAGGTGAGTATAACTCTATAGAGTTCATACTGTTCTGTGAAAAAATGGAGTTGAGCATGAAGTGAATGCTCTGTATACTCCACAACACAATGGTCTTGATGAAAGAAGAAATCGTACTTTTCTTGATATGACAAGGAGCATGCTGAAGGAGAAGAAGCTACCTCACTCGTTATAGGGAGAAGTTGTCGCCACTGCAACGTATGAGCTCAACATGTGTCTAACTAAGAAGATGAAGGAAGTTGTTCCTTTTGAGAAGTGGATGGAGACAAGCAAAGTGTGAGTCACCTTAGGGTATTTGGTTCTGTTTGCTATAAACATGTTCCAAGTGATACTACAAAGAAGTTGGATGATACATGCAAAATGATATTATTGGTGGGGTATCATAATACATGTGCTTATAAGCTTTATTGTCTAATATCTAAGAAAGTGGAATTTAGAAGAGATGTCATAGTGAAAGAGTCAGAAACTTGGGATTGGAACACGTCTAATCCTTCCTTTGGTGTTGGAGGTGCTTCTAAAGGAAGTTTGAAAGTTTTTTCTGAAGATGACTATGAAGCTAAAAATGATTTTGACTCTAAAGGAGAATTAGAGTGTGAAGGATTCTCTGAAGGTGGCTCTAACAAAGACTCTTTAAGTGATCCATACTATGAAGATGATCCATACTTTGGTGGTCAAGACTCTAGGGTCAAAGTTTTGGAGGTGATCATGTTTTCTGAAGGTAGTGTTTCTGGAGGAGGTCCAGAAACTAACATTATTCCAGGTTATATAGAACATTCATTACAAGTTCATAGACCACAAAGAATGAGATAAATACCTAGAAGTTTTGCAGAGTTTGACATGTTACGCGATAATGAAAAAGACTCTGAATGCGAAGTCATTCAATGTGCCATGTTAGTAGACTATGAACCTTTGAATACAGAAGAAGCACTCAAGAAAAAGTCTGGGTGAAGGTCGTGAAAGAAGAACTTTAAGCTATAGAAAAAAAACAAGACTTGGGAGTTGACTGAGCTTCCAAAGGAGAAGAAAGCCACCAGCTTCAGATGGGTTTTCAAGGTGAAGTTGAAGCTAGATGGATCAATTGGCAAACATAAAGCAAGGTTATTAACTAAAGGTTTTCTTCAAAAACTTGAGCTAGATTACTTTGAGTTGTTTGCACCTATAGCTAGACATGAAACAATCAGGTTGGTGATTGATATAGCTGCTAATAAGAATTAGCCTATGATACATCTAAATGTTAAATCTGCATTTCTGAACGGTTCTTTACTAGAAGAAGTTTATGTGTCACAACCTCCTAGATTTGTGAAAAAGAATCAAGAAAGGATGGTGTTTAAGTTGCATAAATCCTTGTATAGATTGAAGCAAGCTCCGAGAGCTTGAAATTTGAAGATTGATTCATTTTTCAAGAAGCTATGGTTTCAGAAATGTGAGATGGAATATGGGGTTTATGTTCAACATACTTCTGAAGGCAATATGATTCTGGTATGTCTCTATGTGGATGACATATTGTTGACTGGAAGTTGTTCTGATGAGATAGTCAAGTCCAAGAAGGTGTTGATGAATGAGTTTGAGATGATTGATTTGGGAAATATGGTATTTCTAGGGATGTAGATTTCGTACTCTGAGATGGGTATCATTTTGCATCAACTGAAGTATGAACTTGAACTTCTAAGAGATTTGAGTTAACAAATTACAAGTTTGCTATCAAACCTGCTGAGATGAATCACAAGTTGGATTCTGATGCTGAGGATGATGATATAGATGGTACAACTTTTAAATAGTTGGTTGGCTCGCTGAGACATCTCTTTAATACCAGATTTGACATTTTTTATGCAGTTGGAATTGTGAGTAGGTTTATGAACAAATAAAATTGGTCACATTACCAAGCTACATCTAGGATTTTGAGGTATATTAAAGGGCTCTGAAGTTTGGAATTTTGTTCCTTTCTGGTGTTGAATATGAGTCAGAACTGATGTGCTACTCAGACTCTGACAGGTGTGGTGATAAAGTTGACAGAAGAAGTACTTCTGGATATTTTTTCAATTAATTGGAAATTCCCATTTCTTGGTGCTCAAAGAAACAACTCGTGGTTGCGTTTTCAACTTGTGAAGTTGAGTATATTGCAGGTGCTTTGTCTGCGTGTCAAGATGTTTGGCTGATGAATTTGTTGCTCGATCTGAAGATCAAGGTGAGCAAGCCTGTGAAGCTGATGATATACAACAAGTCAGCTATAAGCCTTGTCAAGAACCCATTAATGCATGGAAAAAGAAAGCACATTGACATGAAGTATAACCATCTGAGAAATCAAGTTCAGAATGGGGTGCTAGAAGTTATGCACTGTAGCACCCAGAGGCAACTTCCAGATGTGCTGACTAAAGCTGTCAAGATTGAACACTTCATAAATTTAAGGAATGGAATTGGTGTTGTTGATTTTAGCTCTGATTGGGTATTAAGGGATGGTGTTGATGTGTAATTGCATATTCAGTGTTTGCTGTTAGTTTGTTTTGGGTTGTATGTTGGGCTTTAGCTAGTTGGTCAAATATGTATTTAGTATATATTGCATTTTTTTCTTTGTAATGGTAGAATATAATCATTCATTGTAAATGTTTTTCAATTAAGGAAAAGTTAGTTACACTTTCTCTCTTTTCTCTCTTTTCCATCAACATCTTCTTCATCTTCATCTTCAACCTTGTGCTCCAACATCTATAAAATGTATATTTTAAGTTGAAAGTGCAAAAAAATCAATACAAGACTATTTTTTATCTACAAAATTGAACATGGTTATTATAACCTAAAAATGGGCAACTATCCAATGCACAAGTGTTGATCAACACATTAATTGATAACTATGGTAATTCATAAGAAAACCAAGTCTTGCTAAAAAAAGACTAATATAAATCCATCGTAGATAACGATATCAAGTCTTACTAAAAAATAAATATAGGTCCATTATAAATAATATTTCTCTCTTTTAAAGCTTCCACAAAACATGCAAAGTTACATAAAATAAATTACTTAAAATTGAAATTGTTAAACATACAAAAACACATACATGTGAAAAATAAACATGTTTCTATTAACAAAAATGATAGTCTGTAACAATGAGAGGTAACATTTCCTTACGCTTATTAATTTGAAGTCCATTAAAAAATATAATGGCAAATATAACAACTTGTGCACAAATTCAAATGTAAAGATTCAACACACTAAACTTCAATCCACAAATTACAAACACAAATTGAATCCAAAAATTACAAATTCAAACCCAAATAAAATTCTTCAAAACATCATTCATAAGAATAACAATCTATTGAAAATAATTTTAATAATCTAGCCACATGGAATCAATAACATTATCTCTAATTGACTATACGCTAATTGTATCGTCATTTTTTCTCTTTGTTCTTGACGAGTCGATGACTCTCTTGAAAATCTCTTTCATTTGCAAGATCATCTTGCATCTCATTTATTAAAGTTTGATTGGGTCTTCACCCATCAAATTATTGTGTAAAATGCAACAATCAATGATGATTTTATTTTGAGTTTGAATACCAAATGTAAGTTTGATTGAAGTTTGTAAAATTGAAAAAAATTCTTCAACACTCTAAATGCATATTCAATCGAAATTCGTAATGACAAATGTTGATGGTTGGATAACTCACGAGGACTTTGAGGTGGATTTCAAGAGTATTCTTGTAAGTGGTGTCATTCTCTCCTATATGGTGTGGTGAAACATGCTTTCAAAGGAAATCTTGCATCACCCAAATAATATATTTTAAAAAAATTATAATGAGTTTATTTGTTTTGCGAATCTAAATACTTATACAAATATTTTTATTTATTACACACGTGTCAACACACTCTTAACTATTCTTGAATCAGATTTTGTATCTTCTCATCCAACCAATACATAAGTAGATTTCAAGTTAAATGAGCATGCATCCATTACATTTGGTGTGGGATAATCTTTTCTACCACAGTATTTAGGTGCGAGTTCTATTGACACTTTAATTCAACATATGTCTACAATCAATTGTTCCAATACAATCCTCATATTCAAATTATATATTAACAGTGTATAACAAACTATAATCACTATTTGTTTGAGACACAATTTTTGTTTACCTTAAAATATGGGTAAAATCTATGACTGTTAAATATATGTGGAGGCACTTGTGCTCCATTAGGTTGTTTTAAAAATTTCCCTCCAATTCTATCAAAGTACCTATGACTCTATAAAAATGACGACTAGTAGTTTCACCAAAGTGTCTAAAAATGAAGGACATCACACGATTTATAACATTATATCCTACGATGTGAAGAAATTTTGATACTTGTTCTTCAAAAGACATTATTCATGTATGTGCAAGTCCACTTTAGTCTTGTAATAAGGCGCATCGTGGACAAGCTTAAGAAAGTTTTGGGACTCATACGAACAATATTATAACATCGTTAACTTCCTACAATTTGTTTCATCTACTCATTCTAACTTTCTTTATATGCTCTATGATTCTAGAAGGTATTTTAAACCTTCTACACTTGCTTATAGCAAACATATTAGAACAATAACGATAAATACTTGAACAATCATCATTTGAACCAATTGCATATGCTTGATTCTTATGTCTTCGTTGCTCAACTATAAAAAAACAAATAATAATATCAACTTTAATTATAGATTCATATACAAATAAATCAAATAAAAATAATTATATCTATTACAAATCAAAACACATCATATTAAAAATTAGAATAAATCAATTATGATTTTTTATATGATAAATCAAGCAATTTGTTTATAATAAATCAAATAATTTATTTATACCATCAATTTTTTTATAACAGAGGCTAAAATGATTTGATATATTATAAAAGTTCATATTTGTCATTCCACTCCTTCTTCTCTTTACTTTGAGCCATAACAAATCAAATAGGTATATAGAATAACATACATAAAGGATCATGCAAATCAAACACCTACATAGAATAACATACACAAAATATCTTCTCATATCCAAAGCTACGTGTAACGGAATATCTTTCCATGGATCCTATGACCCATAGAGAAAGAAACATAAAAATACAAAAGTAACTAATTTTATTGTAGAGCGTGCTACTATGACTTAAAGGAAGAAAACTACTGATTAATAAATTTAAAGAATAAGTGTTGTGTATATGAGCATGAAAACAAATCAATATTATTCATTTACTAGAGCACACAAAATGAGAAGAAACATAGTGTACATTGTTAGGGTAGAAGAAATATAGACTCTTTTTGCAAAAAGAAGTTATGTGAAGGAGAAGAGTTGCAATGGAAGAATTGAAGAATATCATGTGAATTGAAATAAGGAATAAAAACGGTTAATGAAAGTGAAAATTTGGAGGATAAAATTATAATTGTTTTATTAATTTATTTCACTCCATTGGATACACCCTAAATTGGGGGAATGAAAAATGGAATGAAATTGTGGTATTGGATGGAATGGATTCCACCGCACCCCATTACATTCCATTCATTTTCTTGTAAAACCAAACTATAACTCCATTATACTCCATTCCATTCCATCCAGTTCCATCAAACCAAACAGACCTTAAGGATTGTTTAATTTCTTAAAATATTTTTAGTTTTTATTTTAATTTTAAATTACATTCTTTTTATACCGGTGATCAGGAGGTTGAAATACCTTTTCTTTCATGCGATCCAATCTATATTAATCTCTATCATTCATTTATGTTACCCATGTGGTGAAAAGTGTTTGAATGGTGAGGATGCAAGCACGATTCAACCACTAGAGATAATCCATATCATCTCACTGTTATCATTATTTTAGGTATGACTTAACATTTGAGCATGATACTAAGTCATTTGTCTTTCTTCTCTCTACAGGATGGAAAATGGTTTATGTTATGCAAGTCAATGTCTATGTCTTTTATAGATAAATTCTTAGGTACCCTATCATTTTTGTTGGATATTGATTTGAATATACTTTCATATTTAAGTTTTGTTGATGACAAACTAGATACTACAGTCACTTATGTATGATATCTGATAGTGGGGAGTGTACCAACAAATATTCTAATGATTAAACTATTGAAATCCATAAGTATGAGGTTTAAGGTTTAGATAATGTGTACTTGAGTCTAAACCATGCATTAAACTTTATAGATTTCTATACTAGAATCAACTGCTCCCTAGGGAGGGCCCATCCCTTGGTCTGCTTCATTCTTTGAGACTTTAGTGTCCCAGAATCTAGAGGATTGGGTTCCCGTGAAGTTTGGTAAAAGAACCCTCAAAGCCTTAGCCAACGAATTTAGGCTATATGTTTACTCTAGAAGTTATTTGCATGAGAGTTCTCTTGTTTGGATGATAGTAGAAATCATGAACCTCAATGGGATTTGATGAAAGAGGTTCTTGTAAGGAGTTACATAGTAAATTCCATGTATGTCACACATTTTTATCATGACTTTATTATGAAGTCTTAACATTTGGTTAGAATTAGCTGTGATTTTGTACTAGCTGATCTAGAAGTAAGACAAATTTTTAAGTTGGCTATCATCCTAATCGAAGCGAGGTTTTACATAGGCTAACCACAAACCGAAACAAGATTTTTATCGAGCTTATCTTGAAAGTACTGATTTTTTACACCAGGTTGAACTCAAAAACCAAGTGAGATTTTAATCGGACTGATTTGGAATAAATAGAGCTTTTAATCACAGTGAGCTCAAGAACCGTTGTAGAGATTTTTACTGGCTGAACCAAAAAAGAAAGTTTCCTTTAGTGGAGAAACTCATGAACCAGACCGAGTCTTCCTAAGACAATCCCCCGACACAAACAATAGATTTTAAATGGTTTTTCTCACAAACAAAAATATCAACTTCCTACGGAACAATTATTTACTCAAGAAAAAATTCACTCTTGGTAAATTTGCAATTTTTCCATCACCCAAAACAATGTGCCTCATTAGATTCAAGAACACTATTGAAGCACTATGGCTAAAATATGAGAAAATATGAAAGATTTAGAGAGGTGATGAGAGAAATAAAATGTGAGTTTTTTCACGTTTTCTAGATGTAAAGGGTGATAGATAAACCCTCAATTTATAGGCCAAGGCATAGTGTAAATTTGGAAACAATCCATGGGCCAATTAAATAACCTAATCGATTAGTCACCTTAAATAACGATTGTTGAGGCCTAAAATGGAAATTTTTGAGATAGAGTTGTTACCAATCATTAAGAGATTGTCCCAATTGATTATAGACTTGATTAAGAATCATCTAATTGATTAGACAAAAGATCTAATCAATTAGACAATTATAAAAATCTTCTAATCAATTAGACACTCCCCCTAGTAACCTGGCTAGGCCTTAAAATGTTTTTTTGGTGATTTTATTAAAATAAAGGTTTCTCAATACATTGGTCACACTTCCTATCTTTCAAAATTTGAAGCTTCAAGTCTTGGTGTCATTATCCTTTATTTTATAATTGTAAAACTATGTGCTTGCAAGTATAATCAAGAAGTAATCGAAGCTTATGGTTAACAAGACTCAAGAAGAAACTGCTTAGCATTGATGATCATGATTTTGATGATGAAGGCACTTAAAGTTGTTTTGATGATGACAACACTTGAAGTCTTGAAAATAAGAACTATCAAAGTTAGCTCAAGCAGTCAAAGATGTAGAAGGTATTTGATTAAGATCAATCCATCCTTCTGAATCAAGCTAAAGATTTTTCTTTAAAGTCAAAACTTTAGTCCAATGACTCTGAAGTGAAGAATTTTGGGTTTATGATCATTGGTGATTTAAGACATCTTAGATGATGGAAACCAGTACAAAATATCCCATACCTCGTCAAGAAGACTGAAGGCTCTTGTGTGAAATGATGTCAAAGATAATGCCAAGACTTAAAGCTTCAGGGTGTGAAAACGAGGAAGTGCGGAAGCTTGCTTGATTGTGTTCTTCTGAGTGATTAGTGTATTGTAAAGACATACGGGAGTTTATAGAATTAGTATGGCTAAATCAAACACACTTTAAACATAGATAAACCTCTCATTTTTAATTAAAAAAACAAAAAAAATGTATCTGAAGCCGAGACAGTTGATTAGGAGATTGTCTACTTAATTAAGAAATATTTTTTTAGTCGTCTAATCGATTAAATTTATTAATATTTGTAGGATAAAGAATATTTGTATATAGAATAGTCCCATATTGACTATAGCATGTATTACTTTTAAATCTCTCTATATATGATAAAGTCTCCGTCGTACTTTTCTAGACAGACGGTTTATTCAAATGCCTCTTAGTCTCTCGCATTTAAATATGGTATCCAGAGCCGAGTGAGAGGAAACCATACACTGTGCTTTACCCGCTTTACCCACTGTCTTCCGATGAGAATTTTTTTTGGCAGACGTGTCATCACTCCAGTTTTCCCTTCTGACATCATATTTTTGTCAACCTCTGCCCACCACCGCCTACCGCCACCGCAAACACTGATTTCGGAGACTTTTCGGAAAACCACCTTTGCAGAAAGGAGCATTTTCCCCGATCCGACCCATCCCCAGAATTGCGCTGCCAAACACCCCACCACATGCCCCCACGCACTTTCGCCATCTTCGCGCATGTGATTCACGCGGCACAGCCTGCAGCGTGCGTGCCAGCGCGTCTGACATCATTTTCCAGTGCCGTTTTCACCGCCCCGGTTTCTGCCCTGTCTCAGTTCCAGATCGGGCCTCAGTTTTATTTTCAGCTCATAGAAAATCGTGCTACAGCTCAAACACCCTTTGTTTTCTCTGACTCGCGTGATATTCCACTTCTGTCACTTTCACTACTTGACTCGGTTTCTTGTAAGGGTTCCAGATCTGCCTTCTGATATTTTTCAGATCTGCCTTCTCATTTATCAAAGTTCCTCTTATCCCATGTGAGAAATTAACTGGGATAGCCAACTACAACATATGGGTTAGTGCTGTCAATATGTGGTTTCATGGTCAAGAGTTTAAAGATCACCTAACAACAAAATTGGATGTTGTTGTTGCCGATAAACTCGATAATTGGAAACAAACCGATGCCTCTCTATGCATACTGTTATGGTATCCCATAACACCTAATCTCTAAGCATAATATCAAGCCTTCACCACTTGCTATGAGGTCTGGGAAAAGGCTAAGAAAGTTCTCTCCAACGATGTTCATTGTCTATATTGTGTCATCCTCAAACTCAACTATGTGAAGTTAGAGAATATGGATATGCATGTCTATCAGAGTAAACTTGTTACCTTGAAAGCAAATTATGCAACCCTAAGGCCTAACACAAAAGATGCAACAACTCACACCGAACAACAAAGTAAGTTTTTTATGTTCATAGAACTTATTAGACTCCCATCAGAACTCGATTTCGTTTGTAACCATATTTTACCAGGTACTATTGTTCCTAACTATGAGACTGTTAGGGAACAATTGTAGCGCTTGGCTACACCTTATGCTTTTGGCCCGGTCTCCCCTTCATCTATTGATGCCCCGACCCCAGGTGACACTTGTAACACCCCCAATTCTATACTATACAAATAAGGTATACATTTGCACAATCAGAGTAAAGAAGCATGAATCTCATGAAGGCGTTACACATAATTATCCAAATATAAAACATTTCCACTTTAACATGCAATGGTCAAATACAAGTAACACAAAATTAAAGATTCATAATTAACATGCCAACCACAGCGGAATAATCATCTCATCGATAAATGGTAATTTGGATGATTCCCATACATCATCCACCATATCACAATTATCTTGGCTCAAAGGCCACACATCCATAATATAACATAATACAAATATGACATATGTATGAGTAAAACAAAGTCTCATAGCATCAAGTCAATTAAAAACTATAAAACTCAATCCCAAGTGTTACACGACCAGAGCACGAATGACTACTTAGTCACGACACTCTACAAGAGATCTAAATCTCCGAGCTAAGCCTCCTTTGAAGTATCACTATCCTTGAAACATGTGCGATGTCGCATTGAACATCATTCAAACAGAAGGGTGAGAATTTAAATCATTATAAATAAACATAATATGATAAATGTATAACAACAACAATTACATTCCAAGAATTCATCACACTTTCTATAAACATATATCATATGCAATTAATCAAGATTCACATGTTCATATTATACGACAAAGCTCATTCAATTCCAAGTAATCAAACATGATTGCTAAACGATGTACATAATCATATTTCACCAACATATATATATATATATATAATCATATCTCAAATATATCTCAAATATAATCATATCTCAAATATACAAGTTATCTTCACATAATCACATATACACGTTTTCCAAATATATAGACATGTGCACAATTCACCGACACATCGCAAGTATGAACATATATCACCAAATGCACATATCCATCTCTATCCCAATTCACAAAACATCATGGAATACATTTATATCACAAGTATACAAGTAATCACATCTCTTACCACATGTATCATCATCAATCAAACATGATTCACATATCCACATATATACATATATCATTAATACATACATATTCACATCTACATCACATATGTTTCAATCACATATATTACATCCATAACACATCAACCATTCATATCAAATGATTCACCAAATCCACATATATGCATATCCACCAAAATCATTCCACACAATTCATATCACATAAATCACACCAACAACAACATTTCACACCAACACATGCGACTCAAGTGTGACTTAATGCGATGTGGATCCCTCCGTTATCATTTCCGATAAGCCGATTGTCCATCTCTTAGACTAGATAACCACCTCAAATCCCCATACTAGTTAAGCTTTCAAACCCTATACTCGTTAGGCTTGGGACAAGCAAATAATTTTAACGAGATTACCCAACATTGCCTCTTTCAAAGATTCATGCTAGTGTAAGTGTGCAACAAACAAGACTTATGCAAATAAGATGATTCTCATTCTCTTAAACTATATAATTGCATCTCTTCCAACATTGCACCATATTACATAACATGATTTCAATCCAAACCAATACACCAAATAGCACACAAAAATTCAATCACATGTATTCAAGCATATCATAACATGTATTGTATCATTATTCATCAATTCACATCATAACACATACATTTTTCAAGCGTTTGTACATGTATAAATTCCATCCAAAACCTATCCAAACATCATTGAATAAATTATTAACATACATAGAAACTTTTCTAAAATCACAAGTATACGGACCCCCAAGCCAAGAATCAAAATCACAAAATTTTTATAACAGACTGTCGTGGCGCGTCACGCCTCCTCCGCAGCGTGAGCCAAGACAGAGAATTTTGCACGGTGCGACCAAGACTTCCCATGGCGCGACGGTGCGAATTCTGCAGAAAAATAACCCATTTTTGACAGCATACGGATTTCCTTCCAATCCAACCAAAATCTCATTCCAAATATATATGTATTCGACACATATATCAGGTTCCTAACATGTTACTACTCATGGGTTAACATTATAACATCATTAAACATGTTTTGATCCACAAAATATCATGAAATCTACCAAAATCAATAAAGTTAGGGTTTCACCAAAATCAACACATATTCACATGTTATTTTCATACTCATTCATAGAATCATGCATAGAATCATTATAACAAGTTAGATTTTACATCATTTATGGATTAACATACCAATTCTATACAAAGCTCAAGAAATAGTACGCTACCCATTCTAAATCATGCATTTACTAACCCAAACAACATTATCCAATTATATCTACTTATAATCACTTGGATTCACACCCTTACCTTGAATCTCTAGTCCTTCCTCTTCAAGAATCTACTTCTCTCTTCTCTTTCTCTTCTCTTATTTCTCTTCTTGCCTCTTTTCTTTCTATATCTTCTAATTAGGTTTTCTCTCATAAACCCTAACTATCTTTATTTTGTTATATTGGGCTTAACCCACCCAACTCCTCATTCTAATTAATTAGGCTCATTACTAGATATCTACTAGTATTCACATAATCACTTAATTAATTAAATAACACATATATTCAATTAATCACCAAAACACAATAAATGATCAACTATCACAATTAATAATTAATAAAAGTAAACACCTAGTAATTAAAAATAATAAAAGAATTAATAAAATCGGGCTGTTACAACACTCCCGCCCTTACGTACCTTGGCAACTCTAATTTCAATTGTTTTTCTCAGGAGTTCACTTTGTTAATCCTTAGAGGATCTCTCCAAGTTGGTTTGTCAAAAGTTTTCCTTGTTAATCCTCAAGGAAACTTTTAGTTTTATTTCTCGGGAGTTCACTCTATTATTGCTCAAGGGACCTCTTCGAGTTTTCTTTTCGAAAGTTTACTTTGTTAATACTCAGAGAAACTTTCAGTTTTCTGTCGAGGGATTATTCTGTTATTACTCAAATAGTCTCTCAGTTGTTTTTCTTTCCAAAGGTTTCTCTATTAATACTCAGGGAATCTTTCAGAGTTTATCAAAAATCAAAACTGAAGGTACAATTCTAGCCTGTGGACAGGGTATCTATCCCTCATGTCCTCACCAAAGTTAGTCCTTCATATATTTGTTTCACCACCATTTTCCTTCCAAAAGACAAAATTGAGATATTCTGATATTTACTTATCATTCATCACGAATGTGTGAAGACTTCATCTTTCGCATTACCGATTTGAAGGGTAATTAAATAGAGGTAGCTGTCATACTTCAATTTTGACTGATTTTTATTATCATATTGGTTTTGGTCGCATTTTCTTTAGAATATGTGAATTAGCCCATTTGGCAGTGAGGAGAGTGTTTAAGGAGTTCAAGTACAAGGAAGAGGTGTTTAAGGAGTTCAAGTACAAGGTCGCAGGTTTGAACCTCATTGCACTCTTTTAGCATTTCCTTTCTTTTTTGTTGTTTTTATTGAAAGAGGTTAAAAAAGTTAGAATGTTGACTTTTGTGTCATTTTTATGTTAATTTTTCGTTTTTTAATTAATGATTATTTAATCATTTTTATTTATTTTATGCACTTTTTATCAAAAAAGAGTCCAAAAAAATATCAAATCTTTTCCATTTTAGTCATCATTGTTTTCTATTTGTTGTCATGTGTCATACTAATCTATGATTAGTCAAAATGTGTCAGCTTGCTGACCAACAGAAATCTGACATTATTTGACATTATTGATTCATTTTTGGTCCTTTTACACACTGGAAATTATAAATAGGTCCCAATTTTCTCACAATTCTCACACACTAGAAATCCACTTCCCACCTGATAGCACACTTGTACATACTTTCACTCATTCTACACAAAAAATCTACAATATAAGAAAATAAGATGTTCTGCCAAATACCATTTTACCCTTTTGCACAACCAGACTGCCACGTGTATGCCCTGAATGTTCAACAATTCTCATTGTTTTTTATTCTCAACAATTGCTTTCTGTGTGAAACTTCCTTTTTACTTCTTCTATGAGCAAATATTATTTTATTATTATTATTTAAATAGTTTATTTTCTTTCAATGCACACCGTGTCATACCCCAAAATTTGCCCTCCATATTCCATTTACAATGATTCAAAGTTCAAGGTTCAGTTCCAAAGATTACTCACTCAAAAGTCCAGATGATCCATAGTCAACTGGTTTGACCTAAAAAGTCAACCATAATCAGAGCATAGTCAAAGCCTCCCAATTTTGGTCAACATCTAGTATGTGAAGTATAATTAACCATCATTTGATCAAAGATTGATCATGATTCCATTAATAGAAACTCAGAGATGAACAAATACAAAAAGGTTCAAATTAGGGTTTTTTATAGGAGAAAGTCAACCCAACTTTGACTGGGCATAACTTTCACATGGAACATCAAAAATGCCCCACTCAAAGCCTATTTTGAAGGAAATTTGATTCTCTACAACTTTATCTCTCACAAGACAAAGCTAGAAATGCTTCATTTGAGAGGTACAAGGCAAAAGATTACAGGTCCTTTTCAGGCATTCTTCAAAAGCAGTTTTTTGTCAAAGAGGATATGCTCAAGATAAAAGCTCCAAATGAAAAATATGTTCCAAAGTGACTTGTAGAGGACACTTTGAGGTTTCCAAAAAGTATTAGAACTCCCTCATAGCTTAAAAATTGAGTGAGATATGCTTGATCAAAGTTGGGTGATTTTGGAGGACCAAATGTGAAAAAAAATAAGGTTCAAATTGAGAAATTTTGCAAATGGGCCTATGGTTTTATGATACAAACTTGATCCACAAGCTATCCAAACAACATGCCACGAATTTCACCTTTTATTTAATTTATATATAATTTTATTTCATTTTTAAATGATTATAATAGTTTAATTAAAGAGAAAATCAAATTTTTTATTAAAGAGGTGCATATGGATTGATTTTAATCAGTATTTATGGCAAAATACAATGTAATTTCGTGCATATTGATTGGAGAAAAAAATCAACACAAAATAGGGCCAAAATAGAAGGTTTCTATTTGAAAATAAAATCAATTTTCACAAGAATGGCAAGAATGGATTTAAGGAGTTTTGGACCTTTCTTTTAGACCTAATTCATTCACTATAAGTAAAGGAGAGTGGGCACACGAAGAGAGGTGGGTTTTTGGAGCAAGGGACATTAGGGTTTGGACTCAAAAATCTCTAAAGAACTTGCACCATTCGATCACGATTTGGAGCCAATCCCAGGCTGTTCTGAGCTTCTATTCTCGTCCCTGCATTGTCAAAGACTAACCTTAGGCCAAGAAGTGAATCCCAAACAGCCCAGAACGATGCAACCCGAGTGCACCGATTTTGTATGATGTTGATTTTGTTCTTTACAATTCAAACGTTACTATTGGTTTTCAATTGTTTATACCTTCTCAGGAGGATTTTTAGAGTGGACTGGAGGCGTTAGATGCAAGGTTTGACGTGCGAATTGAGAGACGCCATAGCTAGGGCATGTTGGAGCTTCGTTGTCGGGTTCACCTTTTCAGGACGTTTTAAGCCAAGATAATATGATATTCGGAATCAGGGGAGAATTCCGATCGGGATAGGGTTTCGTTTCATGATATTTGGTGCGTTTTTGTGTTTTGTAGGTGAGAGGTCGCCGGAGAAGAAGGTGTTTACCACCGTCTCCGGCGAGTCCAGTTTCCAGGGCGTTTGCTGATTAGTGACGTGGCCGATCCGTGCATCCTCATTGGCCAGCAGAATTTTCCAATTCCTCTCTCTTCATTTGATTGGACGGTCAAAATTTCAACTTCCTCCCTCTTCTCTTGATTGGCTGTTTGCGCGACTGTGGGCCCCGGTTTGAAGTTTGTTTCTTACTTTTGCCATTAACACTTGTTTCATATATGTTTCTATTCACACAATGGGGTATCAGCGAATGCATTGCAGCTCAGTTGGTGAATTTGTGGCACCTATGACCGTTGGGACGCAGGCTCGATTCCTGGCAACCAACATCCTTTTGGTATTTGTTTGTTCACATTTATTTGTAGATCCAGCGCACCTCAAGTGTAAACACTCACGATGCTCCTTCACCCAGCCACCATCAGATCTCCTGTAAGTCAGATCTAACGCACCAAAAGCTGAGGGCATACCATGGATGCTCATAGCTTGCTGCACAGAATTACTCCCAGGTTTCATTTAATTATTTATTTTATATTGTTTATAGAATTATATAATTAATCTTGATTATTGTTATTATGTATATAATTTAATTAGGTTAATAATATAATTAGGGTTAAGATATTAAATTAAGATTAGGTCTAGGATTATTCTCTCGATTATTCGACTATTCCGACTTAATTTATTTAATCTATTTTAATTATTATTAAATCACAAAAACCCTAAAAAGGTACCAAATCGTTAGGGTTCGCCCAATCCCATTGGCCATTTGGCCAAAGATATTAGGATTTAATTTATTATTCGTTCTGACTAAATCTATTAGTCGCAATGGGTAATAATCAATTAATTGTTTAATTAATCAAATCCTATAAATATAAACAACAATTTATTCTGCTAAATGGTTTTAACCAAAGCTAGTGGTTACGATGATTAGCATTCTCCCTTTATCAAAGTTCGTTATTATTTGTAATCGAATCTATTGATTATGAGGGGTAACGATAATTAAAATACGCACATTTGCTATTCGCGATAATTGAATCTATCGATTATAGTGGTTAGCAATCCCCCCTTTAATCCGTTAGCCATGGTAATCAAATCTATTGATTATTGCAACTAACGGTAACAAATTAAAATCAGGGTTGTACGCCCAAAATCTCAAACACACTAAACCACGATACTACGGATTTTCATCCCTTCAAACACTGCGATGTTCACGACTACGATAAGGTAATTCAAAATACCTACGAACTTCGCATTTCGAAATAACTTCAAAACAACTTCCAACCATAACAAATCAAATTCAATTCTAAGGCGTACAACCTTGTCCACGAACTACGTAGACTCTGATCCTCCATAAGGAGGTACGTAGGCACTTGCATAACCAAGGCGAGTCCCCCTCCCTAAAATCTCAATCTTTCCCCTATTCAATTCCTTAGCTATAAACCTTGCCATAAACCTTTATCTTTAAATGTTAGCCTTTAGGAAAGGGTTGAGGGTGCCTAACACCTTCCCTCGACCTGAATATAGTATCTTACCCTGATCTCTAAATTGCGTAGGTTTCCTATTCGCCTTGGTAGAATAGGTGGCGACTCTAAATTAAAATTTTAGGGCAGGTTGCTACAGCTGGCGACTCTGTTGGGGACAACTATAATGGTGAATACTATGCTCCTATAGTTTTAGGTTTTGGCAGGGTTTAGGTTTGACAACTTTTTTTAGGGTTTGGCTAACGTGCCTTTTTCAGGGTTTGTAATTTTTTTTATTTTTTTATTTTTTTATTTTTTTTAAATTTTGTTTATTTATTTATTTTTATCTAAAAATATTTAATTATCTAGGATATGTTTATATCTACTCGCTTATGTGAATATATTTATACTGTTATATTTTTATATGCACTGCTGGATATTATGTCGTGTTAAAACCCTAAGTGTGGGAGTTAACTTTGAGATCAGTAGGGGACATGAATCGCCTACGAGTCTCATTGATAACTCCACACGGAGTGGGTTGAGTATTCGGAAATGTCCAAAACGAGGCTTGACTTTGTTGAGGGCAGGACGGGATACTTGGCTGATCTCTCCGAGAACCTACCCCAAAAATTCGAACCTCATGGATAAAATGAGTTGTTCTAAAATCCGAAGAGACAAAAAAGTCTCGGAGGCTACGAACGACCCCATGAGACCTTCTAGAACCCCCTTATAAAAAGGTTGGCTCCCAAGAGCCGCTACGTCGAACCTATGAACCTGGATTTCTTGAAATATTATGATCTGATTTGCATTTTTGTCTTGTATGATTTGTTTGTTTGTTGCTATATCTTTGTGTTTGCATGCATCATTCCTCATCTGCATTCTTGCATCATGTCTTATCCAAAAAGATAAAAAAAAAAGATTTTATCCATAGATGTGGGTAAAGACATCAATACAAACAAAGCATATCATGCATGGCATACACATCATTTTCATGGCATTAAGATAAGATTCCTCTTCTATCTCCAGAACAAGGGACCATTGGGAAGGATAACCTAACATCCCGACCATATTATCCAACAAGATTTCAGCAGAAGAGATCAATGGATCAGCAAAAGCAACAGGGTGGCCAACGCACTTGGAGGTCCAAGCCAAAACGATCATTCACTCCGTTGTACATGCCATTGTCTCAAGCTTTGCAACGTCTGCTCAGCCAGAACCTGGTAACTCTGCTGCCTCCATACTCAGCTCCAGCTAACCCCTCTCCTGGGTACAAGCATCATGCTAGGTGCGCTTATCATTCAGATAGTCCTGGCCATGATACAGAGAATTGTGGGCCATGGAAGCACAAGATCCAAGATTTGATTGAAGAAGGGCTCATTGAGTTCGAAGATCCTCGCAAGTCTAATACCATAGGTGGCTAGATGGAGGATTTCTTAGATCATTAGTTTTGTTTTCATTCGCAAGTTCTTTCCGTTTGTTTAAACATTAGTCTTACGACATATGCTGTGTACTTTACAATAATCATTAATGCATTGCTTACGTTTGTCTTGATTTACTCCTAGTGTTCTCACTATATTTAAAACTGTGTTTTTACTCGGTTTTCTCATTTGTGATATTCAACTCTCGTTAAAAGTCGTACACCTTTAGAGGGAGAATGACGAAAACGATACCACAATTTCATACACTACGTTTTCGAACAGACCGTGTTGACGATGTACAGGCATTGTTTCAATTCCTAAATAACGAAGATATAAGGATGTTAATCCCTTGTCAACCCCTTTGAGCCTAAAGAAGTAGGAGTTTTCCTTCATATAAAATAAAACCCTTAATACATAACCTGGGGTAGGGTAGTTGCTCAGTTAACTTAATTATTCCAAGTTGTTCCTTTGAACATAATCACCGATGGTTCCCCGTCATCATTAAGTCCGGCAGTCAATGTCCGCAAAGAAAAAGAAAGCAATGCAAGGGCCTGCTAAGTCAAAACCTATTAAGGAGACTTAGGCAAAATTGGGGCATCCCGCTGACTGTAGTTTTAAAACGAACAGTTCAGGCAAAGATTAGGGATAATAAAGTAAAAAAGGGGTCACTATATACCCTTGACAAAAGGAAAATATTACAGAAGGAGGATGACTGTCTTTGCAGATAAACCTTCGGTTTTTGAACCATCATAAATATCAATGTTATAATTCCCAAAGTCTTTTGGAGCCTAAACGCATAGTCAACTGAGCATAGGACTGGAGAACATCACGAAGATTGGGATGGGTACAAATAAACTTTGAGCCACTATCCTTTGTTTCTTAAAACCGTGAACCAGGCCACGTTACAACCCTTAAAAGTCCTAACTGAAGCATAGTTAGTTCGGAAGCACATCGTTACCAAAGGTATCCCGACTCCTTAAGGTCTACTATAACTCTTGAGTTGATATCACTTTCTTACAAAAAAAAACTTTGTTTTACTCAAAAATGTTTTTAAACTTTCAAGACAGACATATGCATTCGCATCTTATGAATTTCATTGCAAAGTACACTTGTCTATGTGGATTCAGATGTTTAAACATCAGGGAGAAGTTGCATGGGGGCATGGCTAATGGCTAAAAATCCTATCGACTGACGAAGTAGCTTTAAAAACTCGTCAAAAGAAGAAACATCCCTTACGCATGGCTGGGATGGCTAATGTGTACACATGGCATAACTCGTCATTATACCATTCACATGGGGCAAATCTAATCAAGATCCATAGAATCTCTCAAAGACGCTGAATAGCCCATGGGGCAAGCCCATTACCTGGGAGCACGTTGCGAAGGTCACTCACTATCAGATGGGGTCAATAACACTCTCACATCGTTTCCAGGAACCTTTATAGGATATTTCTCAATCTATCCATATAGTCTTCTTTAAGACATGTTCAAATACTTTTTACCCTTTCTAGGAGCCTTTTTCAGACAGTCTTTTAAAGACCCACCTTCTTATCCTTTCTATTTTCAAACCTTTTCAGATAGTCTTTCTCTAAGACATATTCCTTTCTAAGAACCTTTTCTAGGTAGTCTTCTGCAAGACATCTCTTAACTTTTTCAGTTAGTCTTTTTAAGACATATTCAAACTTCTCTTATGCTTCCAAGAACCTTGTCAAACTTTGTTTAAAGTACAGAGTCCTCTCTAAGACAGTTCACCATCCTTTCTAGGGTAATCTTCTTCAAGATGTCTTTTCCTAAGTTTTGTTTAAAAACACCACAAAAACAGTCTCTATCCTCTATAGGAATATTTTGACCTTCTGCAAACATATCCCTTTGAGCTTTGTTTAAAGCATAGTCTTGTTTAAGACAATGTCCCATTCTTTCCAAGGACCTCTTATAGAAGACATCACCTCATTCTGAGTACTCAAGCAAATCACGGTCCGTCGGATGCGACCGAAACGCATGACTCACTCTGAAAAGCATCTGCTTCACATTCAAATCAACACTTACAATCAAGGATCCTATTGACAAAGGGCACATCTTTCAAGAATTCAAATACTGGGGCAAGGCATATCAGGTTCATGGTGTGACTTGACAAAATTGGAGTTCCCTCTAAAGATACTTCCTTCAGGTTAAGGGACACGTCTCTTAAAGCTTCTGATAGCGGAGAGATTGCTCTAAGTATCATACAAGGAGCATGGTTGCGTAATTGGCCTTCTTACGCTTGTATTACTTACAACTCACGATATGGAATCGTCATACATGCATAATTCTCATTTATTTTGAGAATCTCATTACATGACACATGCATCATGACATTGCATAAAACTAACGTTGCCTTTTCAGGTCACTTCATAATCAAAAGGATGTTATCATCCAATTACAGTGCAAATACGATCGTATCAACGATTCAATCTTAACAGATACAATTCTAATACCTCATTCCAAGTCTTTCTTCAAAGACAATCCAGAAGCAATCAAAGAATTTCTTACCTCTCCAGGTAGTCTTGTCCAAGACAATTATCCTGACCTTTCCAAGCAGTCTTGTGTAAGACATATCCTGACCCTTTCTAGGTAGTTTTGTTTAAAATATTTCATAGCCTTTATAGGAACCTTTCTAGGTAGTTTTGTTTAAAACGTCTCACGACCTTTATAGGAACCTTTCGAGATAGTTTTGTTTAAAACATATCGTGACCTTTATAGGAACCTTTCTAGGTAGTTTTGTTTAAAATATTTCATAGCCTTTATAGGAACCTTTCTAGGTAGTTTTGTTTAAAACATTTCATGTCCTTTATAGGAACCTGTCGAGGTAATTTTGTTTAAAACGTTGCATGTCCTTTATAGGAACCTTTATAGGTAGTTTTGTTTAAAACGTATCGTTCCCTTTATAGGAATCTTTCTAGATAGTTTTGTTTAAAACATATCGCACCCTTTATAGGAATCTGTTTAGGTGGGTTTTGTTTAAAACGTTTCATATCCTTCATAGGAACCTTTCTAGGTAGTTTTTTTTAAAACATATCGTATCCATTCAAAAAAAAACTTTCTAGGTGAGTCTTATTTAAGACATATCATGCCTTTCTATGTAGCCTTCTTAAAATGTTTATCCAATCTTTTCTAAGACACACTTAGTTCTTTTAAAGAACTCCTCAGTTAGTCTTCTCCAAGACATTCTTCCTAAGCATTGTTCAAAGCCTAAGCTTCTTCGCATCAACCTTCGACATACCCTATTCAGGAACCTCTTCAGGTAGTCTTATGTAAGACATTACTTTCTCTCTCCTCAGATACAATCAAATGATCCAGGTCTGAAAAGCATATGCTTTAGACAAGCATCCAGGAAAATGGGTGGCATCTGTGAGCCCATCTCCCACAAAACTTCTTCCAGACGCAAGCAAATTTCAGGGCATTTCAGTGTCCAATCATCTTCTACCTCTTCAGGTTCAAGAAGATTGAACAGGGGCAGCTGTCATACCCCAAAATTTGCCCTCCATATTCCATTTACAATGATTCAAAGTTCAAGGTTCAGTTCCAAAGATTACTCACTCAAAAGTCCAGATGATCCATAGTCAACTGGTTTGACCTAAAAAGTCAACCATAATCAGAGCATAGTCAAAGCCTCCCAATTTTGGTCAACATCTAGTATGTGAAGTATAATTAACCATCATTTGATCAAAGATTGATCATGATTCCATTAATAGAAACTCAGAGATGAACAAATACAAAAAGGTTCAAATTAGGGTTTTTTATAGGAGAAAGTCAACCCAACTTTGACTGGGCATAACTTTCACATGGAACATCAAAAATGCCCCACTCAAAGCCTATTTTGAAGGAAATTTGATTCTCTACAACTTTATCTCTCACAAGACAAAGCTAGAAATGCTTCATTTGAGAGGTACAAGGCAAAAGATTACAGGTCCTTTTCAGGCATTCTTCAAAAGCAGTTTTTTGTCAAAGAGGATATGCTCAAGATAAAAGCTCCAAATGAAAAATATGTTCCAAAGTGACTTGTAGAGGACACTTTGAGGTTTCCAAAAAGTATTAGAACTCCCTCATAGCTTAAAAATTGAGTGAGATATGCTTGATCAAAGTTGGGTGATTTTGGAGGACCAAATGTGAAAAAAAATAAGGTTCAAATTGAGAAATTTTGCAAATGGGCCTATGGTTTTATGATACAAACTTGATCCACAAGCTATCCAAACAACATGCCACGAATTTCACCTTTTATTTAATTTATATATAATTTTATTTCATTTTTAAATGATTATAATAGTTTAATTAAAGAGAAAATCAAATTTTTTATTAAAGAGGTGCATATGGATTGATTTTAATCAGTATTTATGGCAAAATACAATGTAATTTCGTGCATATTGATTGGAGAAAAAAATCAACACAAAATAGGGCCAAAATAGAAGGTTTCTATTTGAAAATAAAATCAATTTTCACAAGAATGGCAAGAATGGATTTAAGGAGTTTTGGACCTTTCTTTTAGACCTAATTCATTCACTATAAGTAAAGGAGAGTGGGCACACGAAGAGAGGTGGGTTTTTGGAGCAAGGGACATTAGGGTTTGGACTCAAAAATCTCTAAAGAACTTGCACCATTCGATCACGATTTGGAGCCAATCCCAGGCTGTTCTGAGCTTCTATTCTCGTCACTGCATTGTCAAAGACTAACCTTAGGCCAAGAAGTGAATCCCAAACAGCCCAGAACGATGCAACCCGAGTGCACCGATTTGGTATGATGTTGATTTTGTTCTTTACAATTCAAACGTTACTAATGGTTTTCAATTGTTTATACCTTCTCAGGAGGATTTTTAGAGTGGACTGGAGGCATTAGATGCAAGGTTTGACGTGCGAATTGAGAGACACCATAGCTAGGGCATGTTGGAGCTTCGTTGTCGGGTTCACCTTTTCAGGACGTTTTAAGCCAAGATAATATGATATTCGGAATCAGGGGAGAATTCCGATCGGGATAGGGTTTCGTTTCATGAGATTTGGTGCGTTTTCGTGTTTTGCAGGTGAGAGGTCGCCGGAGAAGAAGGTGTTTACCACCGTCTCCGGCGAGTCCAGTTTCCAGGGCGTTTGCTGATCAGTGACGTGGCCGATCCGTGCATCCTCATTGGCCAGCAGAATTTTCCAATTCCTCTCTCTTCATTTGATTGGACGGTCAAAATTTCAACTTCCTCCCTCTTCTCTTGATTGGCTGTTTGCGCGACTGTGGGCCCCGGTTTGAAGTTTGTTTCTTACTTTTGCCATTAACACTTGTTTTATATATGTTTCTATTCACACAATGGGGTATCAGCGAATGCATTGCAGCTCAGTTGGTGAATTTGTGGCACCTATGACCGTTGGGACGCGGGCTCGATTCCTGGCAACCAACATCCTTTTGGTATTTGTTTGTTCACATTTATTTGTAGATCCAGCGCACCTCAAGTGTAAACACTCACGATGCTCCTTCACCCAGCCACCATCAGATCTCCTGTAAGTCAGATCTAACGCACCAAAAGCTGAGGGCATACCATGGATTATTTGTAGATCCAGCGCACCTCAAGTGTAAACACTCACGATGCTCCTTCACCCAGCCACCATTAGATCTCCTGTAAGTCAGATCTAACGCACCAAAAGCTGAGGGCATACCATGGATGCTCATAGCTTGCTGCACAGAATTACTCCCAGGTTTCATTTAATTATTTATTTTATATTGTTTATAGAATTATATAATTAATCTTGATTATTGTTATTATGTATATAATTTAATTAGGTTAATAATATAATTAGGGTTAAGATATTAAATTAAGATTAGGTCTAGGATTATTCTCCCGATTATTCGACTATTCCGACTTAATTTATTTAATCTATTTTAATTATTATTAAATCACAAAAACCCTAAAAAGGTACCAAATCGTTAGGGTTCGCCCAATCCCATTGGCCATTTGGCCAAAGATATTAGGATTTAATTTATTATTCGTTCCGACTAAATCTATTAGTCGCAATGGGTAATAATCAATTAATTGTTTAATTAATCAAATCCTATAAATATAAACAACAATTTATTCTGCTAAATGGTTTTAACCAAAGCTATTGGTTACGATGATTAGCATTCTCCCTTTATCAAAGTTCGTTATTATTTGTTATCGAATCTATTGATTATGAGGGGTAACGATAATTAAAATACGCACATTTGCTATTCGCGATAATTGAATCTATCGATTATAGTGGTTAACAATCCTCCCTTTAATCCGTTAGCCATGGTAATCAAATCTATTGATTATTGCAACTAACGGTAACAAATTAAAATCAGGGTTGTACGCCCAAAATCTCAAACACACTAAACCACGATACTACGGATTTTCATCCCTTCAAACACTGCGATGTTCACGACTACGATAAGGTAATTCAAAATACCTTCGAACTTCGCATTTCGAAATAACTTCAAAACAACTTCCAACCATAACAAATCAAATTCAATTCTAAGGCGTACAACCTTGTCCCCGAACTATGTAGACTCTAATCCTCCATAAGGAGGTACGTAGGCACTTGGATAACCAAGGCGAGTCCCCCTCCCTAAAATCTCAATCTTTCCCCTATTCAATTCCTTAGCTATAAACCTTGCCTTAAACCTTTATCTTTAAATGTTAGCCTTTAGGAAAGCGTTGAGGGTGCCTAACACCTTCCCTCGACCTGAATATAGTATCTTACCCTGATCTCTAAACTGCGTAGGTTTTCTATTCGCCTTGGTAGAATAGGTGGCGACTCTAAATTAAATTTTTAGGGCAGGTTGCTACACACCGTCCCAAACTTTTAAACATTATTTTTCTAATCTCTCTTTCTCATCTTCAATGCACACTGTCCCAAACTTTTTCTTCTATTGCACCGTATTTTTTCCCCACTATTTTTTTTTTGAATATTTTTATGCTCTTTTCTCTTCTCCTCTCCTCTCCTTTCTTCTCACTTTCTCCTCTTATTATATGTTCTCTTCTACTTATTTTTATATAATTTTAATTCTGATAATTTTTGTTTTGATTTTTGCAGATCTTTTACAAGATACTAAGTTTCGTACCTTCAAATCTACCATTTTTGTAAGAGATCTACCCGTTTTTTACCTTCAGATCTATCAATCTTAAGGTGAAAGGAAACAGAGAAACATAGATCTTAAGGTGAATTTTAATTTTTTTACATGTTTGATTTTTATTTTAGTTTCTTTTGAAGTTTTACAAATATTATGTGATTTTACACTTTTTCATCTCTTTCTATAAAAAAGATTGAGTTTTTACTGTTTTTGTTCCATTAATCATGTAAAAATGAAAATTTTAAGTTATTTGTTTCATTTTATTAATATTTTTTATTAATTTTTTCAGAAACAATTTTGTGCAACATCTATTTCGTTATTGTTGAGAAAATAATTTATGCTGTTGGAACCATGTTTTTTCATCAATTTTTCATTAGATTTCATGTTTTGAAATCATGTTCATGGTGTTTTTTTTTTTCTGACAGTGTTTTGGAGAATAAAGAAAAAAGAAGATTTGTTGTGGACAAAAGTTTTGGCAGCTTAAATTGATTTTCAAATTTATTAGAAAATTTGGTCTGAATAGTGTGAATTTGGTAAGCATTTAAGAAAAAATTCATTGTAGTTTGACACATCTACTTAATATAAATGTAAGGTTGTTATGATGGCAACCATAGACAAAAATCCTAGCATTTGCTTATGTGTCATCTTCACATAGCCTCATGCTTATGTGTCTTCTCTACAAAATTCTATCTCCTAAAATTCTATCAATTAAATATAATAATAATAAAAATTATATTTAATCTTTATTAGACAACAAATTAATTTTTAAATTAACTCAAATTCATCCAAATTACTAACAATATTTTATTATTTAATATTTTGTAACTCTCAAATATATTTCAATTATAAAGTATAAAAATATTAGATAAAAAACTTTTATATGTATGTATTTTAATATTTATACTTTTAATAATATTTTATTATTTAATATTTTATAACTCTCAAATATATTCTAATTATAAAGTATACAAATATTAGATAAAAACTTTTATATGTATATATTTCTAACTTTAATATGTATGTATTTTTAATAATATTTTATTTTTTAAATTATACCAATTAAATATAATAAGAATTATATTTAATTTTTTATGGACAACAAATTAATTTTTACACTAACTCAAATTCTTCCAAATTACTCATCTAATGATAATAATAATATTTTATTATTTAATATTTTTTTACTCTCAAATATATTCCAATTATAAAGTATAAATATATTAGATAAAAAACTTATATATATATATATATATATATATATATATATATATATATATATATATGTATTTTTATGTTTATATTTTAATAATATTTTATTATTTAATATTTTGTAACTCTCATATAAATTTTAATTATAAAGTATAAAAATATTAGATATAAATACTTTTATATGTATATATTTTTTAACTTTTATATGTATGTATTTTTATGTTTATATCTTTAATAATAATATTTAAATTCTACCAATTAAATATAATAATAATAATAATAATTATTATTATTATTATATTTAATTTTTAATGGACAACAAATTAAATTTTACATCAACTATAATTCTTCCAAATTACTCATATAATGATAATAACAATATTTTATAATTTAATGTTTTGTAACTATCAAATATATTTCAAATATAAAATATAAAAATATTAGATGAAACACTTTTATATGTATGTATTTTAATGTTTATATTTTTAATAGTATTTTATTATTTAATATTTTGTAACTCTCAAATATAATCTACTTATAAAGTAAATATTAGATAAAAAACTTTTATATGTATATATTTTTAAATTTTATATGTATGTATTTTTTATGTTTATATTTTATTATTTAATATTTTATGTGTTAAAATTATTTTTATACAAATGATTTTATTTGTATATATAATATAATTATTTATATTTTTATACTTATAAAATTTTGTGTTAAAATTATTTGTATAAAAATTATTTTATTTGTATAAATAATATAATTTATACAAACCCTAATTTAACTTTTTTAATTTGATCCTACATTAAATATAAATCATAATAAATAAATATGTTAAGAATAAATTTTCAAATTTTTGTGTAGGGTTGTTATGATGGCAACCCTAGACAAAAACCCTAGCATTTGCTTATGTGTCATCTTCACATAGCCTCATGCTTATGTGTCTTCTCTACAAAATTCTATCTCCTAAAATTCTACCAATTAAATATAATAATAATAAAAATTATATTTAATCTTTATTAGACAACAAATTAATTTTTAAATTAACTCAAATTCATCCAAATTACTAACAATATTTTATTATTTAATATTTTGTAACTCTCAAATATATTTCAATTATAAAGTATAAAAATATTAGATAAAAAACTTTTATATGTATGTATTTTAATATTTATACTTTTAATAATATTTTATTATTTAATATTTTATAACTCTCAAATATATTCTAATTATAAAGTATACAAATATTAGATAAAAACTTTTATATGTATATATTTTTAACTTTAATATGTATGTATTTTTAATAATATTTTATTTTTTAAATTCTACCAATTAAATATAATAATAAGAATTATATTTAATTTTTTATGGACAAAAAATTAATTTTTACACTAACTCAAATTCTTCCAAATTACTCATCTAATGATAATAATAATATTTTATTATTTAATATTTTTTTACTCTCAAATATATTCCAATTATAAAGTATAAATATATTAGATAAAAAACTTATATATATATATATATATATATATATATATATATATATATATATATATATATATATATATATGTATTTTTATGTTTATATTTTAATAATATTTTATTATTTAATATTTTGTAACTCTCATATAAATTTTAATTATAAAGTATAAAAATATTAGATATAAATACTTTTATATGTATATATATTTTAACTTTTATATGTATGTATTTTTATGTTTATATCTTTAATAATAATATTTAAATTCTACCAATTAAATATAATAATAATAATAATAATTATATTTAATTTTTAATGGACAACAAATTAAATTTTACATCAACTATAATTCTTCCAAATTACTCATATAATGATAATAACAATATTTTATAATTTAATGTTTTGTAACTATCAAATATATTTCAAATATAAAATATAAAAATATTAGATGAAACACTTTTATATGTATGTATTTTAATGTTTATATTTTTAATAGTATTTTATTATTTAATATTTTGTAACTCTCAAATATAATCTACTTATAAAGTAAATATTAGATAAAAAAACTTTTATATGTATATATTTTTAAATTTTATATGTATGTATTTTTTATGTTTATATTTTATTATTTAATATTTTATGTGTTAAATTATTTTTATACAAATGATTTTATTTGTATATATAATATAATTATTTATATTTTTATACTTATAAAATTATGTGTTAAAATTATTTGTATAAAAATTATTTTATTTGTATAAATAATATAATTTATACAAACCCTAATTTAACTTTTTTAATTTGATCCTACATTAAATATAAATCATAATAAATAAATATGTTAAGAATAAATTTTCAAATTTAAAAAATATCAAGAACGAAAATTTATATGAATTATAAAAATATATATTAAATATTATACAATTATATTAATAACAAAATTAGAATAATAATTAATGCATTAAATTACAATGTATAACTCCTATAATAAATTGTAATTAAAATTGAAAAGTATGTTTTTTATGTCATTTTATATTAAGAATACAATGAATATATTATACAATTATAATAATTACAACATTTAAATAATAGTTATTGCATAAAATTATTATGTATAACTCCCGTAATCAATTGTAATAAAAATTAAAACCTACATTTTTATGTCATTAGTAATGACAAAAAACTAGACTTTTCTGTTACAATCAAATTAAAAATGATGATATAATTTGATTTGATACTACATTAAATATAAATAATATTATTAAGTATAAAAATAATAATAATAATAATAATAATAATAATAATAATAATAATAATAATAATAATAATAATATAGTTCAAGTATTCATATTTTTATTCTTATAAAATTATGTGTTAAAATTATTTTATTTATTTAAATAATATAATTTACATAAACCCTAATTTTAATTTTTTTTAATTTGATACTACATTAAATATAAATAATAATGATAATAATAATAATAATACTAATAAATATGAATATTAATAGTAAAAAGTAACTCCTTATGTTAAGAATAAATTTTCAAAATTAAGAACTAAAATTTATATTCATAATACATTAAAATTAAACATTATACAATTATAATAATCACAAAATTAAAATAATAATTATTGCATAAAATTACTTTGTATAACTCCTATAATAAATTGTAACTAAAATTGAAACCTACATTTTTTATGTTATTTTATATTAAAAATACAGAGAATGTTAAAAATTATACAATTATAATAATGAAAAAATTAAAATAATAATTATTGTATAAAATTATTTTGTATAACTCCTATAATCAATTGTAATAAAAATTGAAACCTACATTTTTATGTCATTAGTAATGACCAAAAAATTAGACTTTTCGATTCCAACAAAATTAAAAATGATGATTGACTATAAATATGTCTTTTCTTTAACATCTCCGCCTATATGAGAATGTTTTGATCAAAGAGATTGTACTTTGTAGGTGGAAGAAAATATTCTTATTCTGTATTTGTATTATGCATTTGTATCACATTCATAGTTGTAATTTATAATTCTGTTTTTACTATATATTCGTATTATGGATTTGTATCTCATTCATAATTATAATTTATAACTCTTATCCATTCTAATTTATATATTTATATATAATGTCAAAATCTTGATTAAGTGTTATGTTTTGTTTAGATAGTATAGATAATTTAGGTATGTTTTTATTGAGTATTGTATTTTATTTGGGGATGTAAATAATATATATCACACTTTTATGAATATATATAAGTAGTTTCTAAAATAACACAGGTAAAGTAGATGATCGTCACCATGTGAAGTAAGTGGAGGAGCAACTGCAAAATGATGAAAGTTAAAACACGCTCAATTGTATGATATTTAAACAACATGCCAAAGCTTGGGATTAATTAAAAAATAAATTGTGTTTGATGGAATCTTTCATTAATCGTAATAAAATTGAGAAAATTTTATACGAAAAAGATAGGATAGTTAACGATTATTCTATTCATTTTTTATGTATATATAAAAGTCATTTTTTTATCATAATTATAATTTCATTATTTTTTGAATTTTTAGGTTGAATCACATTTTTATGAGAAAAAGGTGAGTTGATAAATCTCATTGGATTATAAGAATGAATTTTAGATTGAAAACGTGTATCATAGAATTAGACTAATATATTATTCGAGTTCTCTTTTTCATTGCTATAATTAATTGAAAGAATAAAAAATATATGAAATTTCAAATATGTTTTTTTTTGTCTTTATTTTTCATTTATCTTTTTCAGTGATATATAAGAGATTTTCTCAATTAAACTTTTATTTTATATATATTATATGATATTACTATTAATTAATATACGTTACTCTTTTTTGTGTTTGGTCGAATAAACTATATATGTATTATATTAAAATACAATATTAAAAATGAGAACTAAAATAAATACAAATAAAGTGAAAAATGAATTTAAAAATCATAAACATTTTCAGGATGACACATAAGGCAATCTCGGTTTCTCTCTCTTCAAGTTTATATATTTTTTATTTAATTTAATTGTAAATATATAGTGGTTGGAAGTTATTAAAATATTATCATCTAAAGATATTTACGCATTAAAATAATTAAATTTTTAAGATACAAACTAATCAATAAAATATAATGTAATTTCTAAATTATTTACAATTACATTGATTTTTTATTATTCCGTAAAATTCAACATATTTTCAAATCTTATAATAAACTCATATAATAGTTGTTTAAATAAATTCATTAGAAAGAAATCCTATAAATATTAACCGCGCGTTGCGCGGGTTATATACTAGTGATTGATAATTATATTAGTCAATAATAATCATTTATTATTATTATTATTAGTTTAAAATATTATTTATCATTTACTTTGTTGCTATATATATATATATATATATATATATATATATATATATATATATATATATATATATATATATATATATATATATATATATATATATAAAAATATAATATAATATGTGATTTGTCACTATTTTTGTCAAAGCATCCTAACATAATTGATTGTAAGGGAGCACTATAATATAGGATTCTTGAAGTGTAAAAAAAATTAAGTTTTATTTAAATTCATAAGCATTTTCTCTACGTTTTTGTTTAAGGACAAAATATATTTGATGGAATTATTTTATTTCTTTTAATTTTTTAGATTTCTAATTATATTTTTTTTGATTTTTTTCATGAAATGTCTATTTTTTGTGAGATTATTTTAATGAGATTTTAATTAATTTTGGTAAGTATATATTGGAAGGAAAAATTATGTGTGGTGGATGAAAAATAAAATTTTGTTACTTCATGCTATAAGATTCTTTGAAAAAATATATAAAAATTTTGATTATGTGAGATGAAGGAGTTAGGTATTCTTAGAAAAAAGTTATACAAAATTTTGACTATGAGAGATGGAGGAGTTAGGTGGAAAAGTTTGTGGATCATTTGAAATAACTCATAGGAGCTATTAATTTTCTACACCACACACATTTTCTTTTGTGATCTTATTATTTGCCATGCATTATTTTATAATCATTGAATTTTATATTGTTCAATTAATTATAGACTTATTTTTTTTTACACCACACACTATTTTCTTTTGTGATCTTATTATTTCCCATGTTGTGTTTTATTATCATTAAAATTTATAATGTTCAATCAATTATAGACTAAATGTATTTTTCACTCAAGTTAATAGTTAGTTATTATTTGAACACAAATGTATACATTTTTATTTAATATATAAATCAACAAGTTGATTTATATATTTACTTTAAAAAATTTATCCGATTTATATTTAAATCATAACTTATAATATAATTTTTGAATTATACAATAAATTTAAAAAGTGTTAATATCGTTATAGTCTTATTTTAGTATTTAAGGTAATAAATTATGTATTTCTGAACTATTTTATAATAATGTATTTTAAATTGTATTAAAATATTACAAGTTAAAGTTTATGAGTAAGGTATAAGAATAGGAGGTGTGAGGGGATTATGTTGTTGAGTTTAGACTATTTTATCATAGCACTTTCTTATTGTAATGTTTGGGGCATTTATTATACCTTAGATGTACAAAATTAGTTTGTTTGATAGATTGCACAAAGGTACAAATTTTTTTTTATTATACCTTAGATGTACAAAATTTATTATTAGTTCTATTTAAAACTAAAGCTTCAAATAGTCTAATACATCATTTCTTTTACTCTAGAAGTCTATATTACTTTTGTTATGACATCTATTGGTATTTTATTATCGCAGTTTTTAAAAAGGTACTATAATGATAACTACTACCCTTCTGATGTAATCAGTCATGCAGTTAAATCATTGTAAAACCTGTCAATGTAATTAAAGATGTTTTCAATTGACATCTCTACAATACAACTTTTGATACAAGCTGAACAATGTTTAAAATATTATTGTACAAAACCTACTTGCTTTTCCAATACACTACCATCATCTACCGTATATTCTTGGAAAGAGAAACTACTTTTACCCAATTCACTTCCTATCTCTCTACCATCAATGCAAATATTTTGTGGGTAGAATATTATAGTAATCAAATTAGATGATCATGTATCACTGAGGTCTTTTATTCTATTTCCAACAATAACATTGGCAATGGTTAAGGTGGAGAAGTAGGTGTCTATCTGAGTGTTTGCATTGGATTCATGTTGATTTTTTTATCAAATATTTGTTAATGGAATTATTAATAAAAATCAAAATATTTTTGATTTAATGATTTGATCTTATTTTGTTAATTTTGAATATTATAATTAATTGAATTGAAAATTTTCAATTACTCTTCACTATTAAATGTTTTCACAATTAGTTACCAAAAAAATTATGTTTTCACAATTAATAATTTTTAATATACAAATTTTAAAAATTTCACTTTTAAAAAAGCTTAATTTTTACAATATATTTATATTGTAAAGAAGTGTTATCTTTTGAAAAAAAGACTAATAATTTGGTATCTTGCTATTGATCATGAGCAAATCAAATATTTTGATAATAGTTTACACAATTTTTTCTCTTATTATAAATTTTAAACACAGTCTTTAATGACTATTATTATAAAATAAACACTAATTAATAATAATAATAATAATAATTATTATTATTATTATTAATTTATTATTTATAGAGTTAAAATGATATTTATAAATATCAAGTTTTAAAGAAAAACGATATATATATATATATATATATATATATATATATATATATATATATATATATATATATATTAGTATATATATATATATATATATTAGTATCTTAAGAGAAAAAGATCGAATCATTTTGTGATAGAAATAAAAAAAAAACAAAATCTTACCTTCCCTTATTAAATAAATAGAAAATATACATAAACAATAAACAATGTTATTAATATAAGAGAAAATGGGTGATACACTGACATTATGAAAGTTTTTATGTTTATATAGTCAAGTTGATAGTTTTGCATTAATATACGATAATACACATTCATTTAGAATTTTTTTTTTTTGTACTTTTAGATTTTCAAAAAATTTGCATAAAAAACTTTTTTTTTACCAATTTTTGAGATGAAAAAATACTTGTATAAAAGCGTGTATATTCAAAATCAATTAATATACTTCACACATATTACAATATTTGTTTCCGTTGGATTACATGCAATCAATGACTTTTAGTATAAGAAATCAAAAATTTATATAATTTATGATTTAATAACAATATTCTATAGTGTTTAATTAAAATTTATGATTTCACTATTATTGAATTTCATTATTTATGATTTCTTTTTTTGGTCAATCTTTGTTTATGATATCACTAATGCTAGAAATTCTAAAAATTATTTGTTGGAAAGACAAATATAATCTAAAATATTAAAAATCTTCCATCTTGGAAAGACAATTATTTAGTTTCTATTTGCTTCTAATATTTGCTTTTTTCTATTTTTTTATTACATTTTTTTGCTTCTATTATTCACATATATTATAATAAAATTGTATTTTGTATTAAAAAATATTATTGATCTAAATATTTTTACGGGTACCCGACATTTTTCTATATATTTAATTATTATTTTTTCACAGGTACCAGATATTTTTCTATATATTTAGATTATTATTTTTTCACGGGTACCAGAAATTTTTCTAAACATTCAATTATTATTTTTTCACGCCAAACATTTTTCCAAACATTCAATTATTATTTTTTTCACTGGTATCAGACATTTTTCTATATATTCAATTATTATTTTTTCACGGGTACTAGACATTTTTCTAAACATTCAATTATTATTTTTTCATGGGTACCAGACATTTTTCTAAACATTCAATTATTATTTTTTCGAAAATTTTTCTATGCATTCAATTATTTTTTTTTACAGGTACCAGACATTTTTCTATACATTCAATTATTATTTTTTCACGGGTACCAGACATTTTTCTATACATTCAATTATTATTTTTTTACGGGTATCATACATTTTTCTATACATTCAATTATTATTTTTTACAGGTACCCGACATTTTTCTAATAAAAAATATATATCTGAAACAAATGCGCGTCCCGTACCAAAACCTGTGCGAACGCAATTTCACACAAAAAATCTCCACAATTTTTAACACCTACAACCTTGTACATATTGCACACTAGCAACCATTGTACATACAAGTTCTCCTACACTTATTTCACGTACAGTAACCAAATCCTTCACAATTTCTACACAACCTCTTTCTCAACCTATAAACCATCACCAAAGAACCAAATAATTCAAACATGCATAAGCAACCATTATCAACACCAAAATTCACCAAAACTCTCATTCACACACATTCAAATTCAATACCACAAATAAACATTTTTCAACATACAAACCCTCATAATTCTCCTGCAAAATCACAAACCAAGTTTAAGCAAACAATACACCACAAACTGATAGGCCCAGCAGAATTGTGAGGAAGCCCACATGGCTTCAAGACTATTTCATGGATTAATTAGTTTATTTTAAGTTCAGCAATTTTATATTTTCCTCCAAATGGGCCGATCCGGTTTGTACCCAAGGCCCATATTTTATTATCTTGTATTTATAGAGCTGTTGTCTCTATCTTTGGTATGCTGAATGAAAACTAATTTTATTATTGTCTCAATTTTTATCTCTTTTCTTTGAGTAGAACCCTAGTTTATGGTAGTAGCAAAACCCTTCTTATCAATTGGTGCTTTCATCTCCCCTCTCAATGCCTCCCAAACCCACAAATCCTACACCCAAAGACATTGAAGATACTCTTCATGCCACAAATCAACGTATTGAGAACCTCATTTCTACCCATGAGAATCTTGAATCCTCCATGGAAGCTAACAACCAGGCTGTAGCTTTGCAGCTAGGGCAGATCCACACAAATCACACAAACTTGGAATCCACCATGAACAGCAACTTTGCTGCTCTTACAGCTCTAATGAACCAGCAATTTGCAGCAATGACAGCAGTTGCTGCTATACCTAGATCTAATCCTACATCTACCCCCACCCCCACTACCAGATCTACCCCTACATCTACCACCATCCCTACAACCAGACCTACCCCTTTCTCCACCACCAGATCTACCCCTACATCTCCTCCTTTCTCTACAACCAGCACTATGCATTTTACCTCCCCTTCTTCCCAAATCAACTCCACCCTTGTCTCAACCCAACTTTATACCCCTCCACCACCACCCCCTTCGTCCACCTTTACACGACCTATCTCATCCATTCACACATCCAATTCTGCATTCTACCCTTATTCCACCTCATTTACAAATCCTTTTCCCCCAAATTACACACAGCCACCTCATTTTTTAACACAGCCCCCAAACCTACTTTATACTTCTTTTCCCCAACTCACAGCCGTCACCCAACCACCCACATACGCTTCTTACCCATATACCCCTCAAGCCACCCAAATTCCCTTTTCACCCCCACCTAATTCTGGTTTTAGACACCCAAAAATTGAGTTAAATTACTTTGACGGAACGGATGCTTTAGAATGGCTTTTTCAAGCTGAACAATTCTTTGCTTTTTATAGTATCCCATTTGAGAATCGCTTACCTATGGCAGCCTTCTATATGAAAGGTGAGGCACTTGGTTGGTATAAATGGATGTTTCAAAGCAATGAACTCACTACTTGGGAAGCTTTTTCAAGAGCTTTAGAACTTCGTTTCGGTCCCTCCACTTACGAAAACCATCAAGCTCAATTATTTAAACTTAGACAGCATGGTTCTGTTACGGAATATCAAGCCAGCTTTGAAAAGTTAGGAAACCGTGTGATTGGTTTGCCAGCAGAGGCAATTCTTAATTGTTTTATCTCGGGATTAATTCCAGAAATCCGTAGTGAACTAGCTGTTCAACGCCCTCAATCCATCACTCATGCCATAGGCCTAGCTAAACTCATTGAAGCAAAGCTAAAGGATTCAAAGCCCAAGTTCAAAGTACCATATAGCAGCACCCCTACCCCTCCCAACGTACCTAAACCACTACCCATTTCCCCACATATGGCTGCTGCCTCAAAATCAGCTGTTTCTCAACCCACCTCCAACTCACGTTTCCCAATTCGACGGATTACACCAACACAGCAGGCTGAACGCAGGGCTCAAGGTTTATGTTTTAATTGCGATGAAAAATTTATTCTAGGTCATAAATGTTCCAATGGTAAATTCTTATTGCTTATGGTTGATGATGATATTCCAACAGCTACTAATGATGACACTAGCGAAACTATTCCTTCAGAAGCTGTTTTGGACTCAGAAATAGATGAAACTTATTTTCAGCTCTCTCCACAAGCTGCAAGTGGACAATTCTCTCCTAAGACTTTAAAGTTTAAAGGATTGATTGATGGGCTGGTTGTCACTGTTCTCATAGATACAGGCAGTACTCATAACATCCTCCAACCGCGAATTGCAACACACCTCAAAATCCCTACCATACATATCCCTAATTTTTCTGTCATGGTGGGTAATGGCTCTAAGCTTCACTGTTCAGGTCTATGTTCTAAAGTCCCTATTACACTCCAAGACCAATTATTCATTATACCTTTCTATTTAATCCCAATTGAAGGAGCTGATGTAGTCTTGGGAATGGAATGGTTGCGTACCCTTGGCCCAATTGTTGCTGACTTTTCTATCCCAGAAATTTCATTCACCTATGAAGCCAAAAAGATTACTATTCAAGGCGATGCTAAACAGACCCCCACCCCCTCTACTTTCACCCAACTCTGCCATCTCTTACATACTGATTCTGTTGCTTCCTTGCACCTTTTAATTTACCAACCATCCTTTGATCCACTCACAAATTACCCACCTCATTCCCATGAAAACCTACCCAATACTTCCCCACCAGAAATAGCTGCCCTTATCAACTCGTACCCTACGGTTTTCCAAGCCCCACATGGTTTACCTCCTAGTCGCCCACATGACCACCACATTCCCTTAAATCCCAATACACCTCCCATAAATGTTCGACCCTATCGCTATCCTCACTCACAAAAGGAAGCAATGACCACCCTAATTCATGAGATGTTAAGTGAAGGCATAATAAAACCTAGTACAAGTCCTTTCTCCTCACCGGTTCTCCTAGTCCGCAAGAAAGATGGTTCATGGCGGTTTTGTGTTGACTATCGCGCATTGAATGCAGTTACTATACGAGACCGATTTCCCATCCCCACCATTGATGAGCTTTTTGATGAGTTGGGTTCTGCTACTTTGTTTACAAAGATTGACCTACGGTCAGGCTACCATCAAATTAGGGTTGTACCCGAAGACACTCACAAGACGGCATTTATAACCTTTGATGGGCACTATGAGTTTTTGGTGATGCCCTTTGGCCTAACTAATGCTCCTAGTACTTTTCAATCGGCGATGAATGACCTCTTGCGACCTTACTTGAGATGGTTTGTTTTAGTTTTCTTCGACGACATTTTAATTTACAGTAATTCTTATTCTGATCATTTACTTCATTTAACTTTGATTTTAGACCTACTTGCTTCAAATCAATTTGTTGCAAAGCTTTCTAAGTGTGTTTTTGCAGTTCCTAAAGTTGATTATCTAGGTCATGTCATTTCGTTAAGTGGAGTTACCCCTGATCCAGACAAAATAAAAGCAATTGTAGATTGGCCACAGCCACGATCGCTCACGCAACTCAGGGGATTTTTGGGCCTCACCGGTTTTTACAGACGTTTTGTCCGTCACTACGCCACACTCGCCGCTCCACTCACCGATTTATTACGATCCACTAAGTTTACATGGAATACAGATGCAGAGTCTGCCTTTACAAATTTAAAGAAAATAATGACTGCCACCCCTGTTCTTGCTCTCCCTGACTTCAGTAAAACCTTTGTTGTAGAGACCGATGCTTCTGCCGTAGCCATTGGAGCTGTTCTTTCACAAGACGGTCATCCTTTATCATTCTTCAGTAAGAAATTGTGCCCAAGAATGCAAGCTGCTTCAGTCTATGTTCGGGAAATGTATGCAATCTCTGAAGCGGTAAAAAAATGGCGTCAGTACCTCATTGGAAGACACTTTAATATTTTCACAGATCAAAAAAGCCTTAAAAATCTTTTGGTTCAAACTATCCAAACCCCTGAGCAGCAAAAATGGGCGGCGAAAATGCAAGGTTTTAGTTTCGAGATTTTTTACAAACCTGGAAAAACAAACAGCGTGGCGGATGCCCTTAGCAGAAGACAGACAGAAGAAGACCCCCTTATGTTGGCAATTTCATCCACAATCCCTACATTCCTGTCCAATCTCCAACAGTACTACAAAGAAAACAAAACAGGACAAGAATTTGTTACTAAGTGTCTCAGTAATCCAAAAATGCAGAATTTTTTTGAGCTCAAACAAGGGCTATTATACTTTAAAAATCGTATTTTTTTACCTGATGATTTGGAGTTCAGAGCTTCTATACTTAAGGAATGCCACAGTACGCCGTCTGCTGGCCATTCGGGGATGAAACCTACTTTAGCTCGTATCTCAGCCACCTTCAGCTGGCCTGGCCTAGCTAGAGACGTCAAGCGCTTTGTTAGGTGTTGTTCTTCATGTCAAAACAATAAGTACCTCACAACAAAGAAACAAGGCTTGTTACAACCTCTAGAAATACCTAAACAGGTTTGGGAAGATTTGTCCATGGATTTTATTACTCACCTTCCGAAGTCTTTTGGACACACAGTCATTTGGGTTGTCTGCGACAGATTGTCCAAGTTCGCCCATTTCATTGCTTTACCACCAAAGTTCTCGGCCGTGGATCTGGCGCGCCGATTCTCCGTTGAGATATGTAGACTCCACGGAATCCCGAAAACAATCGTGTCTGACAGAGATCCGATTTTCTTAAGCACTTTCTGGAAGGAGCTTTTCCGAGTCCAAGGCACAACCCTGAAATACAGTACAGCTTATCACCCCGAGACTGACGGTCAAACAGAAGTTTTGAATAGATGTTTAGAAACATACCTACGGTGTTTCACAAGCGATAGCCCGAGACAGTGGTTCAAATTTCTCCACCTAGCGGAGTTCTGGCATAACTCAGCTTTCCATTCTTCTATTAAGATGACCCCTTTTGAAGCCCTCTATGGCCGACCACCACCGGCAGTGAAAGACTATGTTAAAGGGTTTTCTTCCATTCCATTATTGGACTCCACTCTACAACAAAGACAAACCATACTGAATACATTGAAGGTCAATCTACAACGCAGTCAGAAGAACATGAAAGATCAAGCAAATAAAAGGCGTAGAGAGGTTACCTTCACGGCCGGAGATCTTGTCTTGTTGAAGTTGCAACCGTATCGACAAACATCTGTTCAGCGCAGAACCTCCCAGAAACTTTCAAAGCGATATTATGGTCCTTTCTCTGTTCTGCGTAAAATCGGTCCGGTGGCATATGAGTTGCAACTACCACCAACTTCTAAAATCCACCCGGTCTTTCATGTTTCTCAGCTAAGATCCTTTCATGCCCAAGAGCCACCGATGGCACCATTTCCTCTACCGGAGAACCTGAGAGGATACGATGATGAGGATGAAGAGGAAAAATGTTTAGACTCAAATGGACAGACATTAAAAAAAACCAGGGAAGACTCGGTTGTGGGGTTAGATTCGTTGAAGGAGAGAAGAGATAAGGAATTAGTTCAAGAGGACTTAGAAGTTCTAAAGGGTTATGTGGGAAGTGGTTCATCTAAAGACTTTAAGACTTTTTCTAAGTCTTTAAAGTACAACACTTACGGTGTTTTTCCCAACCCCACGCGCCAGAAACAAGTTCACACCACTCAGCACATGCAGCCATCCGATTTTCCTAATCCAACTTCTGCACCGTTGGATCACATTGGATCCCATTTTTCTCCATCTTCTCACGCAACCCTTCGCCCACCAGTCCACAAATCTGCGATTCCCAAACCAACAGACCCATGTGCTTCCAGCTGTTTCCAACCTACCCCATTAAATGCCACACTGCCCAAGGATTTTTCCCAGCCACCCGTGACTCTGCAAGCTGCGCCGTTGGATTTGCAACGTTCGAATTCGTTGCGCTCTCCTACGTCCACGCGTCCACAAGTTTCAAATTTCCCAATACAGCTGGATTCCTCTCACAATGTTAACCCTAATGTTACTGCACCACTGATTACTGGGCCTTCCATTGGGCCGGGTCTTACAAGAAATATGTCTAACCTTAAGGACAAGGTTCTCATTGGGATGGATAGTAGTGATAGGCCCAGCAGAATTGTGAGGAAGCCCACATGGCTTCAAGACTATTTCATGGATTAATTAGTTTATTTTAAGTTCAGCAATTTTATATTTTCCTCCAAATGGGCCGATCCGGTTTGTACCCAAGGCCCATATTTTATTATCTTGTATTTATAGAGTTGTTGTCTCTATCTTTGGTATGCTGAATGAAAACTAATTTTATTATTATCTCAATTTTTATCTCTTTTCTTTGAGTAGAACCCTAGTTTATGGTAGTAGCAAAACCCTTCTTATCACAAACTAATACACGATAATCCCTTAAAAAAAATTTAACCATAAACCATATACAAATCCCCAATCCAAACTCTCAACAACAACCTGCAAGTTACAAAACAACCATAATCAAAACCTTTCATCCAACCTTACATCAAGTTCGAACTAAAAACAGCAAAACCAAAAAAAGAAAAGAAATATGGAACGAAGAAGAGAAATGTGAATCCAACCACCATAACGCTGCACACATCTCTGCTGTCGAAAACGAATTGCGTCGTCTATGCTTGAAAACCCACCTTCCACCGTTGATTGTATAGTTTTTTTTATTCTCTTTTGTTGCTTTTGGTTTTGCTTGCAGGTTGTTGTCGAGAATTCGCTGGCTTTTGAAGAAAGAAGATTAAAAAATAAGGCAAATCGAGAGCTACCACTACTATATCGAAATCGAACGCACCTCCTCCGCACGAAGCTCCGGCGAAAACTCATCAAGCCACGTCAAAAGTCCCTCCGATCTACGCCTCAGCCATACGTCGCTAGAGATATTACCAAAGAACAAGAAAGACATCAATGTGAGATAGGTTTTTAAGATAAAGCTGAAGCCAGATGGGCCAATTTCCAAGCATAAAGCAAGGTTAGTAGTTAGAGGTTTTTAAGAAAAATCTAGTTTGAACTACTTTGAAGTGTTTGCACCTGTAGCTAGACATGAAACAATCAGAATGGTGATTGATATAGTTGCAAATACGAATTGGCCTCTGCTACATTTAGATGTAAAATCTGCTTTTCTGAATGGTCCATTGCAAGAAGAAGTTTATGTGTTACAACCTCCTAGATTTGTGATACAGAATAAAGAAAGAATTGTGTACAAGCTGCATAAAGCTTTGTATGGACTTAAGCAAACCCTAAGAGCTTGGAATATGGAAATTGATTCATTTTACAAGCATCAGGGATTTAGAAAATGTGAAATGGAGTAAGGTTTGTATGTGCAGCATACCTCTGACGGCAAAGTATGAGCTTGAGTTGCAGAAGATGTTTGATCTGATGAATAATAAGTCTGTAGTCACACCTGCAGAAATAAACCATAAGCTCGCCTCTGATCCAGATGGTGAGGAAGTATATGCTACAACCTTCAAACAGTTGGTTGGCTCTCTGAGATACTTGTGTAAGACTAGACCTGACATATGTTATGCAGTTGGAATGGGGAGTAAGTTTTTGAATAAACCAAAGTGGTCACATTATCAAGCTATAATCATAATACTCAATTATGTAAAGGAAACTCTAAAGCATGGAATTATGTTTCCATCTGAAGTGTCACATGACTCTGAACTGATATGTTACTCAGACTCTGGCTGGTATGGAGACATAGTTGAAAGAAGAAGCACTACAGGCTACATCTGTATGTATCTAGGAGCTTCCATTTCTTAGTGTTCTAAGAAGCAATCAGTGGTTGCAATGTCAACTTGTGAAGCAGAATACATTGTTGGAGCACTGTCTGTGTGTCAAGTTGTTTGACTAATGAATTTGCTGCAAGAACTTAAGTTCAAGGTGAGCAAACCAGCCAAGTTGATGATTGATAACAAGTCAGCAATAAACCTTGTCAAGAATTCAATGTTGCATGGGAGAAGCAAGCATATAGATACAAAGTTCCATTTTTTATGCAACCAAGTTCAGAATGGAGTGCTTGAGGTTGTTCATTGTAGCACTCATAAACAACTTGCAGATTTGTTGAACAAAACTATCAAGACTGAACACTTCATTAATTTGAGTGATGAAATTGGTGTTGTTGATTTTAATTGGTTGAATATGAATTAAGGGATAATGTTAGATGTAATTCAAATTCAGCATTTGCATTTGATTAGCGTTTGAGTTTAGCTTGTTTAAGTCTCATTTTCATTTAGCCTTCATTTCAGTTGAAGTATATAAACTAAATCTCATTCAATTTTTTGTAATTTTTTAACCGTTTTAGTGCTTGAGAAAATTAGTTACAGTTTCTCTCTCTTTCTTTTTCTCTGCATCTCTTCTTTCATCTTCTTCCTTTTATGCATCAAAGGAGTTTGTTTAACTCCAACACGACTTAATGAACATGATCAAAGAAGGAGAGAGAACATGAAAAGAAAAAAGTCACTCTTCTTTATTAGGTTAAGTGAAAATGAAAGGCAAAAAGCAACTAAAAGAAAGACATTATAAGAAACTCTAACTTAAACAAGCAGAGGTCATAATAAAAATCCCCGTAACAACATCTTTTTGAAATTATAATCTGTAGTTGCCTGGAAATGAAATCAAGTTACATAAATAAATAATACATCCGTGTTCAATTCAATAAATGAAGCTAGCTAGCTAGCAAGCAATAATAATGCAATAAGGAAAAATGCATCTCAACCTCTAACAAAACCAAAACCAAAACCAAAACAATTTGTTGGTAAATAATCAAGGTAAATGGTTTCTAGCATTAGAGGATAGTAACCACTTGGTGAAATTTTGAAGTGTAGCTTCGTCAGCTCTATAGTACTTTTGTGTGAATTGAAGCAATTGTGACCATGTAAAATCAGGATACTCTTTTGTCCCATCTCTATTCACAATATCTTGTGGGGGTCTCACCATTTTGTCTTGTTTTGGACACAAAAAGAATGCCAAGGACCTCCTCTCTTTGTACCTATTAACCACTGCCCTATGCAAACAACTCTTGTATCTCCCATTTGATAATGCCTAAACAAACAACCAACAAATAAGTTAACACTGAGTGTACTATATTGTTACATATTTTTTGAGATGGCCTATGTACGAAAATTACGTACCGTGAACGTATCGCCAATGTTAACAACAAATGCATCTGGACGAGGTCTAACCGTCTGCCATTTCTCGTCAGCAAACACATCTAGCCCTCCAACTTGATCTTGATGAAGTATGGTTAATGTTGTTGGGTCACAATGTGGTCCTGTCCCTAATGCAACACTTGGTTCTTGGCATGATGGATAGTAGTTGCATCTCATTATGGAACAACCATCTTCAAATAAGTACTTATAATGTAACCTATCCACTCCTAAGCTTATAGCTAATATCTCCATTAGTTTCATTCCTAACTTCTTCATTGCTTCACAATACTTCTGGAAAGCCACCCTGCATGTATTAAAAAATGCAAAATGAGTATAAGGTCTATTACATCTATATTCTATAGTGTACACTCTGGTCTCTCACCTAAAACATTTCGCTTTTATAAATATCATGTTTGAGAGACTTTATACAATCAGATTTTTCACCTAAAATATTTCGTTCTTACCTACCTCATACTTTAAGACTTGTGTACATTCCAATAACTTGGGCCGAGTTTTGAGCTAGAGCTAATAGAATTCGCCCTCAACCCGTCCATATGAATCATAGTGATTATAAGATATTTATAATTCTTAAATATGGGACAAGACGATATCACTATATTTATTGTACGTAGTGTCTCGATAAAAGAAAAAAAATAACAATAAAAACAAAACATGCAAACAAACAAAAAAACAATGTACGTGTAAAAGCCAAATAGCTCTAAAGACCAAAAAAGTACTCTATAAACATTGAAAAATTAATATAAAAATTATTTTGAAGTAGTAATATTAAACGTGCATAGAACTCATAGTAATAATATTATTATATTCTTACCCAGTTTGTTTCAAATCTTCTCTCAAAGACGTGGAGTTAAAGTAGTTAGTAACAACAGGCTCAAAGGAATTATTATCATGAAATGGAAAAGAAAGTGTTTCCTTCCATGGCAACTTGGAAGAGAATCTATCAGCATGAGCACCAGAATAGCCCCACATAGAACCCTTCATCTTACGAACACCAAGTTTCTTATCAATCGGAAGCTTAAAAAAAGCATCCATTTGATCATAAGCTTCACCAACAAGACTCAAATCAACACCATGGTTAACCACTTGAAAAAAACCATGAGTTGAACAAGCTTTAGAGATTAACATGGCAGCATTGTTTGTGGCTTCTTCGTTGCCTTTAAGGAAACCTTCAAGGTCTATCAATGGTGCTTGAAACTCTTCATTTGCGTTCACTAGATACTCTTTAGGCCAAACGAAGTTGGTTGGAACGTTACGTTGTTTTTGTAACCATGTTGGGTCGTAGAAGTGGTTTTGATGGACTATGTCTTGGTGGTTACTAGACACTAAGCAGAGACCAGAATCCATGACACAATAATTGTAGTTTGATGAAATTAAGGAATGAGGAAATTAATAATGATTAGAGACAAGATTGTTGGAGTTATTTATAGGTGTACATGTATAGGCCAAGAAATGGCATGAAATTTGTAGGTTGAAGCATGGAATATAATGCAAGAAAACAAAAAATAGTTTAAAAAGTGGAATCAAATTGGTTAGATAAAAATAAATAAAAATGGAATGGAATTTTGAAGGTCATGCCGCATGCTTGAGTTGAGGGGTTTGTGCCTGAATTCGCACGCTTTTCTCGGTATCCAATTTGGGCAGGATGCTTGATTTTCATTTGGAATCATGATAAGAAACATAGGGATGAAATGGATTGACTAATGCATTTTTTTTCATAAAAATTCTATGATAAAGGATTGAATGTTGCATTAATAATGAGTTGACTTTAAGTAAATATTAAAAATTAAATATAAGCTGACTTTTCCCTATAAAAGTATAAGTTGACTTTTTTCAAGAAATAAATAAGTTGACTTAAACCATATCATAAGATTTGTATGTGCGTAAAATGGGTAGATGGAATGAAAATTTAAAACAAATACTTTTTTATTGCTAAGTGTAAGTGATTCATATTTGTGATCTCTTTTTAATTTTTTTTATTAAGTTGTTTGTGGTTTCTTTGTTATTAATGAAGTAATGAAATTTGGGCCAATTGGTGATTCAACCAAAAATTAGATTTCTGTTTGATTGAATTAATCTTAAAAAGTGCTTTATATCTCAAAAGAGACAATAAAATTAGTGGTTGCTGATTACAACCTATATGTTTTTTTTAAATCTTGTGAATTTTTAAAATTGCACGTCTGATTCAGAGAGATCTCTCACTGTCATTAAGTAGAAGATCTTGGAGGCTGAACGTGTTAGGGTTGACCGTGTTATGGATGTCTTCCCCAAATTTCGTCATATTGTCACTATACTCGAGAGTGTCACGCTGAGGAGAGATATAGGATGGCACGTTTATCAAGGACTAAATTTAGACGACATAAATAGAGGCATGTGGCGCACTAAGTATAGGAGGAACCGGAGAAACAAGGGTTTGCGCCAGACACAATAGGTATAGACCATTTGCATGTTTGTAAAAAAATTGAGCTGAAATTTATGACATTTGTCTTAGAAATGTCATATGTATATTGTTTTATCAGTCTACTTATGTATGTTAAAACAATGCATTTTTATATATGATATCTTATTTTTCTGAATTAAAACTATGTCAATCATGTATGTTGAAACAATGCACTTGTATGTATGTTTCACCAATTCATTGTTATTCGAATAACATATTTATATTTGACTCTGGGATTTGTCTGGATAATGTTATTCATATACACCCTGCAACAAAACATTGAGGTCTTTACATGGCTGTTATTTGAGTCAGAGATTTGTATGGATAGTGTTATTCATATACACCCTGCTTCAAAATATTGAAGTCTTCGCATGGTTATTATTTGAGTCGGGGGTTTGTCTGAATAGTGTTATTAGGATACTCATTGCATCAAAATATTGAAGTCTTCACATGGTTAATATTTGAGTCAAAATTTTGTTCGGATAATATTATTTGGATACACCCTGCGTCCAAATATTGAAATCTTCACATAGATATCATCTAAGGAGTTTGTCCAAATAGTGTCATCTAGATACACCATACGTCAAAACATTAAAGTCTTCATAAGATTATTATTTGAGCCAAGGGTTTGTCCAAATAGTGTTATCCGAACACACCTTGCGTCAAAACCTTGAAGTCTTCACATGGTTATTATTTGAATCAATGGTTTGTCTAGATAGTGTTATCCGAATACACCCTACATTAAAATATTGAAGTCTTCACATGGTTAGTCAGGGGTTTGTCCGGATAGTGTTATCTGAATACATTCTGCATTAAAAGTGTAAACGTGAAACAAAGTTTATGGTTGAGTCATGTGTTTGTCGTGATAGTGTTATCTGGATACACTCTGCATTAAAAATATTAATGCGGTATTTCAAAACTAAACATGTTTTTGATCAATTTGTCAAATTTTAAATTGTAGATATTACAAATGCAATCCATTTTATACACATAATTAACTATGCAAACTAAAATGCATCAAAATATGTTACATTGACTAAATCTTTGGGTGCTTATGCACTAGACTTTTTCTATTTCACTCTTTTTCAATTTCGTTCAATTTGTCAAACTCGGCAATCTTAACCAAAAAAGTATTCTCTAATCAGCCGATACGCCTTTGGCACGTGTTCTCGACTCTACATATGTTTGTGGTAAAGGACACTCACGCTTCAAGTAAACTTGTACAAAATATCTCATTTTTTAAATCCATCAAATACATATAATTTGGTTAGCTATATTATTTGGTGGACCACTTTGGAGCAGCAAAAAAAATCTAAAATACCATGCTTTGTTAACTCAACAAAAAATCTATCATACATACTTGCTACAAGATATCTCATTTCACAAAAACGCGGGCACTTTTCACTTGGTGTTAAAATACCAGTTCTACCAAGAATCATAGATTTCAATGTATTGTTGTATCATTTTGGTTTCTTGTATGTTACCTCCTAAAATCTTCATTATGAGAAGTTAACTCTTTGATAAGATGTTGACAAACAAATGTAAGATTATCCTTCCCCAAACATGTTAGGGCTAAAACAACGTGAAATTTGTAGCTACCATCACCCTTAACATATTAATCTTGTTAATGTATTTGTGCAAGAAAACATGCATATCCTTAATATTGTGGTTCTATGTGCTTACTTTCCAACGCTAAAGACTGATAAAGTTGATGGTAATTACTTTCCAACTCTCTGATGATAGTAACAAAACTTTGAGACTTTTCAAGTCTCGTGTACTAGGAGACTCAAGATTCCATTGTAGTGCTTCTATGATCGATGTATCTAACGAAGAATCTTGAAAGCATCAGAGTTGTGAAAGAGATGAAGTGTGAAAGCTTGTCACTTCCTGTTTGAGTGACTAGAGTTTTGTGAAAGTATGAAAGTAAACCCTAAGATACTAAAGCAACTAACACACACAGACACACACTCATACTTAAAACCTATTTTCTAACTATCAAATGTATTGAAATGTGTTCAAGACCGAGCCAAGTGATTAGGAAAATCCTAGCTTCCTTTTAAAAGCATTTTTTAACTACCTAATCAATTGGGACCTTAAGTTAATTGATTTGAAAAACTTTTTTGAACTACTGAATCAATAGAGACCTTAAGCAAACGATTGAAAGAATCCTGAACGATTATACAATTGATTATGACAATGACTTAATGACTGCCAACGACTCTCAATCCAATCTTTCCAAAATGGGCCAGAACAAATGATTATTTTCCCTATCCAATTGTGTGGGCTTATGATACAATTGAATAGACCATTAAAAATGCCCATGGATATTTTCCTTTTTTGGATTTTACTTCTCCTATATAAAGGAGGACCTTCTCTTTATTTCACACCATTTTCTAAAGCTCTCTATTTTCTATGAAATTTATCTCTCTCTCTCTCTCTCTCTAAAAATATTTTCTCCCACTGAAAATTTCTTTAGTTCCTTTGAGTAAAAAGCTACTAGTGAGGAATTATATTGATCTCATGTTGTTGTTATAACTCTCAAGAATGTGACACTCTTTAGAAATTAAGTTTGGTTCATGAAAAAACCAATCATAATTAATCTTTGTTTTGCTTTTTAGAATTTTTTCAGAAAAAATAGATAAGCCTGGGAATTCTCTAATTGGTTCATTAGCTTAGCCTGGTTAAAAGCTTTCATTTTGGTTAGGAATAAGCCTTTGTAAAATCTCAAAATCAGCTTGTATCAAGGTTCGTGGGCATAACATGTAAAAGTTTAAAGATTATATTCAAAATCTCAAGAAGATCTCTTAGGGACAGGAGTAGGCCAACGTTCGCTGGAACCTGGATAAACCATTGGTGTCATCTCTCTAAACCCTTATCTTTTACTTTTGATTTACTTTACTTTTTTTTACATTTCTGCTAGTAATTGTTCTCAGATCTCAAAAGATACTAGCACAATTAATTTACTAAGTAACAAAACCGTAAAATTAATCGCGAATCTTGAATACCACAAGTCAACCCCCACCGCTCTTTCTTGTGTTTAGATTCACTTGTCCACCAAGTAACATCATACCCTAACTTCTATTAAAGACTAATCGTCCCAGGAAGAAAATGACTTCAAGCTATTCATTAAACAAATTCACATTCTTTAATGGAGAAGAGTATAATTTATGGAAAGAGAAAATGAAAATTTTTATTGAAGTGATGGATCATGGTATTTGGAAGGCTGTGAATAAATGTCCATTTGTTCACACACAAAATAAAAGGTGTTGTAGTGAACAAACCGGAAAAGTATTGGACTAAAGATGATAAAGAAAATGTGCAATAAAGTTTGAAGGAAAAAGTTGTCATCACTATCGCTCTTGATTAATTTTTACGAGTTTCTCACTGCGAAACTGCAAAAGAAATGTGAGACATCCTCCATATTATCCATGAAGGCACCACTGAGGTAAAGAGGGAAAGGTTTGTCACATTAACCCATGAGTATGAAACACAATAAATGGGGGTTTGAATTGAGTTTCAAGGTTTGAAAACAATTTCTTCCCAAATCAAAAAGGCAAAAACAAAATAACAAAAATAAATAACACAATTATTTTTATCCCGGTTCATTGTTAACGAAGTTACTCCAGTCCACCCGCCAAGGTGGTCTCGCCTCATCAACAAGGATTTAAATCCACTATAACCAAAGTGATCAAAGAACCACAATAAAGACTACCTGTCAATATTGCAAACCACAACAAAGACTAATTGTCACTTGTTGCAAACCACAAAGACTAACGGTCAATGTCTTATTGAGAATTTTGACTAAAGCCTTAGTCTCTCAAGGAACTATCAACTTCACTCGTTGAATACAAGGATTTTGTGTTTTCAGAGTTGCTTCTTGAAAGCAGATTACACAAATTTGAAATACAATTAAATAATACAAAAGTGTTAAGCACGTTTCGAACAAAATCTCACTTGTTTCAAGTTATTGAATAAAAGTTCCATTGCTTATAAAACTATACAAAGAAATGATCAGAGTGATTTTAGCAGCATATCAATAAAGAAATGATCTCGTCCTTTGAATGTTTCTTCTAATTTTTCTTTTTATAGCTAAAGAAGAGAAGTCTGTTGAAGGGTAGAATTGAAATATGCAATTCCAGTTGTATAGTTTCAACAGTCAGTGAGGGAGTGGTAGACAGTATGATATAGTAGTACTGACCTAGCGCCACCCTATTCGAGTAGTGGAAGAATATATACCATATATTGTTTCCTCACGTGAATCCAAATTTGATCTTTTATCTTCTAATCTTCAGAGGCTTCATATAGTACATGTTGAAGCATGTTTAGAAGGACCAAAATATTGAGTCATCAAAAACTAAGTCTTTAGAGTCTTCGGAACTTGTTCACTCAGAACCTTATCTTTAGAGTCTTCAAATCTTCAGAGCTTAAGTCTTTAGAGTCTTCAGAACTTGTTTAAACAGAACATTGTCTTTAGAGTCTTTAGCTCTTGGTCTTCAGAAGCTTTGTCTTCAGAATCTTCAGAACTTTCTCATACAGAAACTTGTCTTCAGAATCTTCAGAATTTGGACAACAGAATCTCAGAGCTAGAGGAGGCCCCAAAAGCTCTTTCATGAAAGTCTCAATCGGAAGCTCTATTACTAATGTTCATCAGAGTCGTTGTTATAGAAGCATTCTCGAACTTGACTGAATCTATAAACACGTTGATTTTTTCCAAAGTTGAAGTGTGTTGTGTCCAGAACTTGATGACGTCGCACGCCTTTTCTTTAGAGTTAGAACCTGCTAGACATAAAATATTATAGTACTAAATTGTTTTTAAGATATCATGTAATGTTATCATCAAAACCTAAGGGCAGATGCAGAACCAAATCTTGTTCTTACACGTGCCCTGTCATAAAATAGGATTTGTGAGGTCCATGTTAGCCTCTAACTACTATAAATAAGCCCACTCGCTATATTGTTTCATACCAAAACACTAAAAACCATAGTGAACATCATTTGTCTTAGAAATGTTCGCTTTACCGACAATACACCATCAAGAGAATTTAAGATCACCGAGTACACCCCTCTTGAAGATCTGCAATACACCATGCAGGACCTTCTACCATATGATGACAATCGCAAAATTGTGAAGATCGAGTACCGCTCGCCATCCTTTGACAAAGAGGGGAAGCTTGAGTTCAACAACCTTGAGCAGAAGATTATCGCGAATTTGCGGGCTATGTGGACAACCTTCTTCCGTTTAGAATTAAAAGTTTTTATTGAGTTGGATGCGACCATTTCAATATCAGTCGATGATATTATCAACATTTTAAGACGTCCACCTGGATATTGAAGTAGTGCAATGTTTGATCTATGTTTAATCTCTTATGTTTTGTTGATTTTATGATATCAATAGTATTTTGATTTTTGTCAAATTGGTGTTTTACAATTATGTTTTTTTGCCTTTTGCTGTGCAAAATTTCGGAAATAGTCATCCGACAATATTCCAGATATGCATCGCCGAAAAAATTGTTGTTTTAATACATGTTTGGTGCGCTCAAAAATACATCTCCCAAATCTATGAACATTTCATTATTTCTAAACAGTGCGTTAGAAAGACATGAGAAGCATTAAGAAATTTCAAAAAAAAGTAACTCAAATAGAGAGTTGACTGATTCTTTAAGAAAATGAAAATAATAGCGCTTGCAATTAATGATAACCAATTTTTTTATTAAAAAAGAAACAGAGCAGAGACAAATATGAAGGAAAATACATCTATAGAACATAATTTCTATGTTTAGGTATTCAACATACGGATCAAATGTACAATACTTTTGTTGCCATCCCTAAATTTACTACCTACTTCCTGGAAAACACGCATTTGATGACCCCTACTAATACTCCATGGAGCCAATTAGAAAACCTTCATCATGCAGACACAAAATTGACGAGTCCTGGTCATGACGACTGAAAATATGTTCGAGCTAGATGTAATTCAAAAAGAATTAGTCACAAATTTCAATATAGTAAAATCTATTTGAGCAGGTTTGAATAATGCCACTAAATTTGGTTATCAATGTGAGTTTAGAACAAACAAATCTCTTACAATGGTACTCATCAAAGTAGGCACCCCATTAAGAATCATTGCCCTGAAGTGTTAACGCAATCACGAGAAAACCTGCAAGTGCTAATAATAATTAAGTCTGCGAACCTTGCTTAAACATCAATTGAAGAAAAATTAAGGATAACAAGGAGGGTATTTATATGCATTCTATCCTAATTCTTCCAAAGGGTGATGCCAATTATCATCATTCAAGCATTGGCAAAATTTGCAGAAATACTTTCCTATAAATTGAGAGAAAGTTATAATGATAAAGTTTGGGTATCATAATCTCACTATTTCTCAGCAGCCAAGCAACAGGGAAATGGCTTAAAGCCTTCTCAATTTTGAGAGCAATATAGGCATCAATAAAAGAAAGACTGCCAAGTAGCATTTTACTAAGGTCTTCCTTCGTCACTCTAGTTGGTAGTAGAAACAAGAGGGAAAAAAATGCCAGAACATATGCCACCAAAGCATTCTATTCGTACCTAAGCAAAGTTCAAGATGCTATATCACCATTGACGAAAGCACAATTTGCAATCACCTCCCAGGAATTACTCTGTAATTTAGGGCAAGGTCTTCTGGTTTCTTCCATATATAAGCTCGCACTGTGGCTAAGCTCATTTCTGGAGGCAATACCTGGAAATAATTTTACAAAAAAATATATACATCAAGATCTATTCATCTCATCATACAAGTGAACATATCCTAGAAGATGATTAAAGTTTCTGCAAAGTATTATTCCTGTTGAATAAGAGAACTTTTTCTACCTGATCATTTCAACGTATCATGGTGTAAGGTATTTAAACTGGTTTTCACGATAATTAGACCAAAATATTTTCAAAGCTGTTAACAAAGACTTCTTTGAGTAATTATGCGCCGAGGATAAAAGAAACTGATTAAAGTTGTAACTTTAAAACATAAAAGTACATCGGACGGAATTGTCTTTAAATTTTTACTAGCAGGAAGCAACAGAATGAGTAACCAAAAATGTCGATAAGGAAGGTGAACGGATTCTAAAAGGCATAAAGAAAAATTGAAGAGAAGGCCAACTAAACAAATAAAGCATGAAATGCTCAATTTTGGCATCTAAAAAACTAAATATATGACTACCTTGATAAGAATATATAACTTGCCTGATTGTTGCACAATATTTCAATAGAAGGTCTAAGTTTTTGCCAAGGTTTAATCCCAGAACGGAAAGAACCATCCCCAACTGTTTGGTGCTGTAAATTCGATCCAGCAACTCCAGGGGGAAAACTACCTTGAACATTGACACTATCCAAAGGTTTGTCAAGCACCACCTTTTCTATCACATAATTAATAACCTAGACAAAAAAGAGTTAATCATTAATAAATGCATATTGAGCAGGAGAAAAATTTCTTATAAAAATTTATCCAAAAACAAAGCAATGAATCCTTGTGGAAACTAAACTGTATTATTCCTTTTTCTGTCACTTTTTTTATTTCTTCCAAAACATGTATATCATTTCCACCTATTTGCAATCACTCTTTTTATGCTTATTTAATATACTGTTTCATTTTCTTTCAGTGACCAACATGCAATCCACCATGCAAGTTGAAGCTTCCCAGCATATGCAATTGAGAACTCTGCCTCCTTTCCCATATTTCATTTTCTATCTGGGATGGACAAATTAAACAAAGTTGTTGAGATCCACGCCAACTTAGAGATATGGATAAGGGAGTTCTAGTAAGGTTTGGAGTCATCACCTTACAAATTGGTTTTGTGAGGTTGAGTTAGACTCAGCCTATAGATTCTATGATGGTAACAAAACACCGACACCTCTAAAAAAAGGTGCCCATGTCTGTGTCGGACACCTGCACCGACACATGTGATTACGCATAATTGATTCATCTTTTCAAATTATTACCGGTGTCACCGTGTCAGTGTCGGGATCGTGTTCAGGGTGTCCGTGCTTCATAGATCAAAACCTAACCTAAATATGTTTATGTATGTCCAAGGAACTTACTTTCCGACCCTCAAAGTTACATCGGAAGTTTGCTTCTGCAAAAAACACTGTTTATATGCTGTCCGGACGAATGCTTCATAACAAGAGCATTGTTTTTCCATCCGAAAGTAACTTCCAAACAAATGTGTGTTTTTTTAGAAATTTGGGGTTGGGAAAGGAGTTCACTTTGTTCTCGCTTTCGATGTCTAGTCCTAGTTGTGTATGTGGTGTTATTGGTCCACCTGTATTTGTCCTCCATGCTCCAAATGTCCACATGAGAGTACTAGACGTGACGTGAGGAGGTGTGTTGAGATCTCAGATCTCACACCTACCAAATATATGGCCACGATAGTCATTACGAGGCTTGGATAATACTCATCTTATAAACCGATAATGTAAGGTTGAGTTAAGCTCAACCCAAAAGTCAACTTCAATGAAGATGAAATGCATTGTCCTAAATTTGATGTTAAAAGCAATTGATAGATTCAAGGATATGGGTACAGCACATCGTTCTCTTGCTTCAGCACATTATCTTTTCATATTGAAATGAAGAAAAACTTCAAAGGAAAACAGAAAAAGCACACAAAACTATTATTTCCCATTTGTCAATAAGAAATATTAAAACTTACCTTGTGAATTTTTAATATACGTGGAGCACTTAGCTTCCCTTGAGTGAGGATCTGGACATTAGAGCTTTCACAGGGATATAAATAGAAACTGCATCTGCAAAGGTTATGATAAAAATATGATTATTAAAGAGAACGGTATAAAACTGGCCCATGAATAATAATCATAGGGGTTTCCAGAATTATAAAATTACAATTGTGATCAGAAACTGAAACCATAAATACTCTTCCAATTTTTCTAAATGCAGAAAAGTAATGCATCATTTTAGGAGAGCGGAAAATGGTTAAAGATGCTGTAAGAACTGCATAAAACCAAGCGACAACTTGACTAGTAGGAAGCACAAAAGTACAACTCAATAAAATCAGAAGTTGATTTCCATCATAGTTACTATAATAAAGTACAGCCATATTTTTTGGAGGTGTATAGAGTACAACCATTATATATAACTATCCAGAGTCAACCAAGGTCTTACACAGAAGACAAGGAAAATATGACCTTAAAAACACCAGAACATGCCAAAGATGTTGCTTTGAGCCTTAATAATAATGAAAATAATAGATTAAGGAAATAGTTAGATCATGCTATGACAATAAATGCAAATTACCATGACCCACAAGCAATCTTTCACTCTTGCTACTACAAGAATGGGTTACATGCAACAATTTAGAGAGAAAAAAATTAAACAGGAAGAAAAAAGTTACTTGGTATTTTCTCTAGGAGGTAATATATTATTCAATACACAGTCCAGACACCACCAGGGGATGTCTTTATCATCTTCAGCTCCATCTAAATCTGTAATCTTTTTTCTCCATGGACCTCCAAGTGTTCCCTCAGTAATAATGGAAGGAGGGGAAACAATTGAGAATTCAAAAGGTGGATAAACCACAGCCTCATTCACAGAACTTCCATCAACCTCAACTCTTGAATGTGAAAGACTTTTAGTACCATTTTCATTTTCAGATAATAATTCCCCATTGGCAGAAACAGGAGTTCCCATCCTTTGCTTTCGTTTTCTCAACCAATGAGCCAAGAGCCCTTTCAGTGTTTCTCGGGCCAAGTTAATCTGTAGGGTAAAAGGAAGAGTCATTAGCTGCTTCCATATTTCATGTGTGTGTGTGTCTTCCTGCGTGCATGCTTGCATGAATGTATGAATGTATAAATAAGCATTGATTTTGGTGTGTAAGAATTATGAGAATGCTGCCTCCTACGTATTGAAAATGTAGAAGCATATAATAAATACTATGATATTAGTGATAATAGTAACATGGTGAGCATTATTCAGATTGAACAAGAACAAATTAAAATTGAAAGCTCATTATGCTTCACTGATGGTAAAAGATCCCCAAAACGAATGGCGTAAACAATTAAATAAACTGGAAATCATTAGTTCATTTGTTACAGCCGATATGATAACTAGTGTTGTCAATGGCGGAAAGCTAATCCTCCGTATAAACAACTCATTGGGGCCTATGGCACAGCCAGGATGGGCATTGGTTGACAAATTTCCTATGGCGGTTGTCCAAAAATCTGTTATGCCTGTTAAGAAATGTGGTTGGGCCTAACTCATCCCTACAAAACCGGCTAGTAGGGTGAGGATTGCCCCCACTTATAAAGCACATGTTCAGGCCATATATTGTCCGATGTGGGACTCTTAACACACCCCCTCACGCCCAGGACTAGACAACTGGAGCGTGGAAATAAATGATGGGTGGCCCGATAGCGGAAACTATAATAGGTGGCCCGCCGGATCTTAAACGAGGCTCTGGATACCATGTTAAGAAATGTGGTTGGGCCTAACTCATCCCTACAAAACCGGCTAGTAGGGTGGAAATTACCCCCACTTATAAGCACATGTTCAGGTCATATATTGTACGATGTGGGACTCTTAACAATGCCATGGCTGGCATATAACAACACTGATGATAATAACATACCAACAACTTGAAATTAGGGAAAATACCAATAGATAAGAAATTCAAGAAAAAGGAATACAAATTGCTTATGAAAATATATTCACTTACCTTATCATCTTCGGGTTTGTCTACAATGTTAAGCTCTTGTGAATACAACTCTGCAGAAAAGCACTGGGGAGTGTCCAAATGTACAGACAAACATCCAAGTCTGGTATCCACTGTGAACCATGCTGGAATACTAACCTGAAATAGTAGGGAAAGAAAATATAAACTGTTGGAAATTAAAATAATTAATTATGCATTTTCTATTAATTCTGCATTTTCCAAGTAGTTAATACATTGTTTACTAGGTTCTATGTATCTTGGTAAACTGTATTAGTTTAATTCCTTGTAAATTGCACATAATTATGTATTACCCTAGTAAGTTGTAACAAATGATTATAAATAAAGCTTTATGCTGAGAGCAATGTATCTCAAGCATATTCATAACATTTTCTCTCTGTTTTTTCACATAAACCATCCAGAACTAAAACAATAATATATTTATAACAAGTGTCATTTCAAAAAGCAAAAGAATTGCTGATGACAAATACATGCAATCATACCATCTCAAATAGCTCTTCCTTTTTCTCGTCAAATGGTACCTATATAGTTCACATGTAAAGCATGAGCTATTTTGAATTACAAATGAGACCTGCCAGCTACAGTTGAACTTTGAAAACATTAATTGGTACAACTAAGGTTTTTCCCTATCAGACAACACATCCATTTAGATTAGTAAATGAAAGTAAAACAAACTCTCACCCTTCCATAATCTTCAATTGCAACACCTTTAGTGATTTCCCATAACTTCACTGAACCAGAAGTATCCTATAAAGGATCCGTTTATCAGCTCAGAAGATAACTATACAATGGAACATGTGAAAGTATTAACATACTTTGCATAATAACACAAAACACAGCACCGTGAATACCTTTGTCAGCACATGCCTCTTATTATTTAAAACTTCATGTTGTACTATTGCAGGGATGCCGGGAATAGTCAATGTAGGCTGTTTATATTCAGGAACCTATTTATATTTGAATGTCAATAAAAAGAAAAATTATTAGTGGCCCTGTGCCGAAACAGGTAATCTGTTGCAAAGAAAAAGATTCAGGAAGATTATGGCGAAAATATTGTATAAATAATAAGCTGGCAGTCCTTATAATAAAGAGTTTAAATCAGGGAGGTTTGTTTGAGTTGTTATCATGTTTAGATATATTCCAAAATTAGACTATTATTTTTGAGAAATAAATATAAACACAACATACAGGGGTAGATCCTTCTAGAGACACCCTCGCTCTTGAAAATGACAAATTTCCAGCTAAAAAGGAATTGCCTCTTTGGAAAATCTTTTGAGGGTTGCATACTTCAGCAGGCCATCTGTGAACTGACGAGTCCGTTGATGCAACCCATATGCTATCATCATGCAAAGCCATTTGAAGAATTGGTTGTTCCCCAGTGCTAAGCAAAATGCTCTCTCTAGTATGCAAATCTGTCAAGTATAACTGGACAAATCAAATAATAGGTCAGAAGATGACCTTCTCAAGTTGAACAGAACGAGACGTCGCAAAAATTCAAGTCACAATAATTAAAATATTCATTTTATTTTTATAAAAAATTGCACTCACAGAAGAGTCTCTACCACCACTATAAACATGACTAAATGTTGAATTGCTAGCAAGAGCCCAAACAGAATCTGTATGAACGGCATAAGAATGCACACACCGTTGCTGACCGAGATCCCAAAGCCTACAAAGAAACATGTGACATTTGTTAATAAACAATATAAATTACTATTACACATACACACACATCATCTTATTGTCAACAAAAAAAAGTACACCACCTTAACATAGAGTCTGAAGATCCTGATAAACAAAACCTACAATGATAAATGTTAGAATCATCTCGGCTGCTGTAGGAAGAAAAGTATTAATTCGAGCTAACATAATTATGCAGTTAAAATAACTATATGCAACAGAAAAGAAAATCAGAGAGCATTCTGTTCAGTATACTGTTGCCAATCAAATAGCAGCCCATTGTAAGATTGTCAATTAAAATATTAATTGTTAGTAATCATCATTTTCATCCTCCAAGTCTAAAGATACAAGCATCGTCAATTCCGTAATTCATTCCTCGCAAATTCAGTATATTAACTAATTCATTTTGTTCCGGAAAAAAGTTCAGTATACTATTACCCATTAAATAGCTACTTGTTGGAACATGGCCTAAGAAATATTAGGTCTTAGTAATCGTCATTTTTATCCTCTATGTCCATAGATAAAACCATCATTAATTCAGTGATTCAGTCCTCACAAGATTTTTGTCATAAAATATCCCTCAATAGTGACATTATTTTGGTCCTTTGGTTACCATAAATTTACTTAGAAGGCTCTCTCATAGGTAAGGAAAGGCAAGGAGATAATGGACTAGCCTTCAAATAGAAGGTAACAAAAGGACTAAAATGGTTACATTTTCAATTATTGAGACTAAATTGACGAAAAAATATTGAGTACTAAATGATGATGCTTATATTGTGTACCTTTGGCGGATGAAAATAGGGGTTTAAACGTGCTATATATGTTTTTTTTCTAATTTGTTGCAAAAAATAAGTAAGAAAATGACAAAAGAAGAAAGAGATAGGGAGAAATTCATAAATATGTTCCTAACTCTAATGTTTGTAAACAGTAACTTGTCCAAAGTAGAAGAAATTCGGTATTTGTGGGGAGGGGCCATAGGCGAGTTTAAGAAATATATATGTAAAGTTTATAGACTAAAAAATGTAAGATTACTGGACAGACCTGCCAGTAGAATCCAGAAGCAAAGCCCTAATGTTATCTGTATGCCCTTTTAGCTTCATAGTCTTTGATCCAGATCTTGGATCCCAAACACGTACGACCTAGAGAAATGAAAAAAATTAAAAGCAAAGAAATAAATCATACTAATGGTGAAACAACAACCCATAATCCAGCTTGCACAAACCAATATAAACCAAATGCCCCTTAAAATTCTAAGTTAATAACAGAAGCCACAAACAGTTAGAACATAGACATGAACATGAATGTCACGAAGTACCTTTTCTGTACCACCGGAAACAAGAACTGTTCCACCTTCATTCATTGCCAATGCATAAACAGATTCCTTATGGCCTTTGGCAGAAACCGGAATGTATCCTTCAGTTTGAGTTTGCATGGATATACTATTGCTAGAGCCGATGGTACGTAATCTTGTCATTGGCAATAAGTTGCCAGAACCATTGACACAATTTGAAGCATCGTCATCCATAGAATCATTGCATTTTGCAGCTGAAGCGAGTGCAGCTTCAATATCCCATATAAAAACCTCCCCACCAAGGCCGCCAGAGGCAACAATATTGCTCTATTAATTCACGACACTATTGAAGGATCAGAAAATGGATTTGATAAGATTCAAACTTTAAATCGAATCAAACAATTTATCAAATTCAATGATGAACACAGAAAATATGAAAATGAAACTTTTCTTGACGCACTTTAAGAAGCATGGAAAGTTCCATAATATTACATTTTTTTCAGATGCGGCAAGGCAAGTAACATAATCTGAGTGTTGGCAGAGCGTCCTAGTACATGTTCCTGTGGACAAGGCATTCCATGTCTGGCACAATCATACAGCAGCCAAAATAGGAGTAACAAGCATATCAGTGCTGCTATCACAGTCAAAGAACATGGATTGATTACAACAAATTACCATTAACACTCTCAACAAACCTTAAGGGTTGTATCTGAAGAACAAGAAACAAGCGTACTATCACCCACAAGAACTGCATCATTTACCTGTTAAGAAAACACACTTAAAAAATTTAATAGTACGTTAAGCTAATTCATTGCATGTGCCAAAAATTGTGATGTTTTAGTTGGTATAAAAAGCTCAGTATTACAATGCCCAATTAATGCTGCATGCAAGCTCAAGGGTCTTGGAATTAAACTAAAAATATATAAGTTGAACAATGACTAGGATCGTAAAAAGTTGATGAATAAACAATTGATTGGCTAGATCTCAAGAAACTACTTACTGAAATTACTAGTAAAATAAAATTAGACCAAAAAAGAAGGAAATTATTCAAGTAAAAGAAGTATCAAACTATCAAGGCCCAAAATGGAACATGATGCAACAACAGTCAAGAGAAGTACAGGAATTCAGTGACTATGAAAGTTGGCATTTAAGTATTAAAATAAATTATAAATCCCGGTAGTGGTTTTAAATTTTGACTTCTTATAACCCAAAAAAAAAAAAAACACAGCAGACAAATAAAAATGTACTCTACAAAATAAATTGCGGAAAAAGAGGAAAACAAAATTTAGTGAATCCGTGTATTATTGGAAATAGTTAAATTTATTGTAGGTTTCTCATTAAAAAGCATTCAAGTCTTTAGGTTTATGTATGTTTAGATTCATGCATTTAGGGAGTTGAATTTGTATCTATTTCTCCTTGTAAATATAACATGTAACTAATTATGTAGTGTGTATAAATATCATGGTTGCTAAGAGTGTTTTTGCTCACACAAGCACATTCAAAAAAAAATGTATTCCTATTTTTCACATAGCATTAGATCTCCTAATCTTGGGGACAACTTCCGCAAATAACTTTTGAGAACTTATGTATGGACAACTTTTGCTTTCAGTAACCGCAAATCTTGACTGGCACTACATGCTGTCAAGTTCTTCAAGTTAACCACTATCCATACACTTTCCAGAAGTCGTTTGTATAGTTTCCTGCCGCCGTCGGTACAACTCTGCACATTTGTCAGTAATCGTTTGTATAGTACCAATCGTTGTCCCTACATTTTTTGGATTGAATTCTTCATCGAATCTTTTTTTTTTGGTTGGTCTCTCTGGTTACTTCATGGTCAATAGAGTGTGGAAAAATCATCAGGTTGTAGTGTGGCGTATTCCGGTAAGCTTTCACTCTTATTTGGATTTCATGTCTTAGAAACATCTTCTAGCCTATTTTGGATATTAGATTCAAGGGAGCCACAAACCACATGACAGCCTCTTCGAAACGGTTCTCCACATATTTCCCTTGGCCCAATAATAAAAAAAAGTTGATAGTGTAAATGGTACTCTTGTAATTGTAGTTGGCATTGAAGATATCTAAATAAATCATTTTAGAATCTTAAAAAGGGTCCTCCATGTCCAAAACTATCCATGAACCTTGTCTCCATACAAAAACTTACATGCGATTTATCCTGTAGTATGACTTTTTAAGAAGAACCAGGTCAGTGTACAAAAGTCCACTTATCACTCATTTATGTCAAAGTCAGTACTCTAAAAAAAAATCTTTTTTTTTCATTGTGGATTGGGTCATCCTTCTTTTGGAGTCATTAAAGTTTTGTTTATGTCTTTATTCAATAAGGTAGATATTGAAAGTATTCATTGTGATGTGTGTGAGTTTGCTAAACATAAGCGTTTACATTTTCCATTAAACAACAAAAGAAGTCTTTCCCCCTTCTATCTTATTCATTCAAATGTTTGGGGTCCCTCTACCAATCCAAATGTAACCGTTGTTAGGTGTTTGTGACTTTTATATATACATGGGTTACTTTGGTGTTTTTATTCCAAAAAACAAGTCTGATATCAGTATTGTTTTTCCAAAAAAATTCTATATGATTAAAAATCAATTTAGAGTAAACATCAAAAGGCTTAGGTCTAGTAATGGAAAAAAGTACTTCAATCATGTTCTTATTTCTTTCTCTTATAAAGAGGGAATTGTTCATGAGTCTTTTTGTGTTGAAACACCACAACAAAATGGAATCGCCGAAAGAAAAATTGGGTATCTATTAGACCAAACCTGAGCATTGTTTTTCATCAAAATGTTCCCAAAAATTTATGGGGAGAGCCTGTTCTACTAGCACATATCTTTTTAATCGATTTCTCTCTAGAGTAATAGGGTTCAAGATTCCTATGGTTGTTCTTTCTTCCTTCTATCCAAATTTGTCAGCAAGTAGTAATAGTAAACCTCGAATCTTTGGGTGTGTCTCATTTTTCCATGTGCATAGTTAATAAAGGAAAAAAACTCGATCCTAGAGCCCTAAGAAGTGTTTTTTCGGGTATTCCTCTACTCAAAAAGGACACAAGTGTTTCCATCCATCATCTAAAAAACATTTTGGGTTACGGGATATTATCTTTCATGAGGAGGAATTGTACTTCACTAAACCATATCTTCAGGGGGGGAATTTTAGGGAAGATAAGCTTGAAAGTCTTAATATTTGTGGTCTTGAGTCGAATACACTCAATTTGTCTAGTATTAAGTCAAATACATCTGGTCATTCTGGTCGTGAATCAAATACACTCAATTTTTCTTGTCTCGAGTCAAATACATCTAATCTTTAAGTTTTGAGTTAAATGCACTCAATCTTTCTGATCCCGAGTTAAATACACCAAATCATTCCAGTTTCGAGTCAGATAGACCCAATCTTTCTGGTTTCAAGTTAAACACACTTGTACCAGACCTGTCTGAGACTGAAGAATTAGGAGCTGGGTCAAATCAATCTAATTCGCACGTAGCTGAACTTGGACTTGGAGTGGATGTAAGATATGGAAAAATTTTGGTTTACATGAGAAAGTCAAAGGCCATTTCTGACTCGATACAAGTTCAAGAGCTTAACTCAACTCCTTCAAATGAGGTAATTAATTCTTAACTCAACTCATTCAAATGAGGCAATTAATTCTTTTGAATTACAAGATAAAATGATAACCCAAACAACAATGATGATCTAGATATTTCAATTGTCATTAGAAAAAGAGCCAAAAAATGAACCGAACAGCCTTTATATCCCCTCTCAAACTATCTTTCTTTTCGAAAACCCATACCTACCCGTAAAGCCTTTTTACAAACTTATACGCTACTTCCGCACCTACTAATGTTTCTAGGGCATTGTCAAATGAAAAATGGAAGCAAGCCATGAATATCAAAATGGATGCATTGAAGAAGAATAGAATCTGGGAGTTAGTGACTTTACCAAAAGGAAATACGCTAGTTGGATGCAAATGGGTGTACACCAAAAAATATAAGGCTGGTGAATCAATTGAAAGATATAAAGTCAGGCTGGTGAATCAATTGAAAGATATAAAGTCAGGTTGGTCGCCAAAAGGTTTACACAAACCTATGGAATTTGACAATCTGAAGACATTTGCTCTGGTTGCGAATATGAATACAGTCAGATTAATTTTGTCACTTGCTTTCAATTATGGTTGGGATTTACATTGATTTTATGTGAAGAATGTCTTCTTACATGGGGAACTTGAGGAGGAGATTTATATGTAGGTACCACCTGGGTATGATTAAAATGTACCTCACAATATAGTTTGCAAATTGAAAAAGGTGTTATACGGCCTAAAACAATCACCTCGAGCATGGTTTGAAAGATTCACTAAGATTATGACATCTTTGGGGTACAAGCAAAGTTAAGAGGATCATACCTTGTTCATCAAACACTCGCCATAAGGGGGAGTAATAGTTTTGTTAGTATATGTGGATTACATTATAATGAGTGGAAATGATTGGAAGGAGCAACAGATCTTGAGTCATTGTTTGGCTAAGGAGTTTAAAATAAAACTCTAGGAAAGTTGAAGTACTTTCTAGAAATCGAGGTGGCACATTCCTGGAAAGACAATTTTATATTTCAACAAAAATACATTACATATTTGCTCTAGGCGACAGGGAGAACAACGTGTAAACCTGCGAGCATTTTAAATTGGGTAATTCAGAAGATGTCGCACTAGATAATCTAGTTGGGAGATTAATTTACTTGTCTCACACTATACCGAATATTGCATATGTTGTAAGTATGGGTAATCAGTTCATGCACTATCTAGAAGAGATCCATTTAACATAAGTATGGGTAATCAGTTCATGCACTGTCTAGAAAAGATCCATTTACAAACAGCTCATAGAATTCTGCAGCATCCCAAGGGAACTCCAAGAAGAGGAATTTTGTTCTAAAGAAATGAAAATACAACCCTTGAGTTCTACATTAATGCAAACTATGCAGGGTCAATTGTTGATAAGAGATCCACTTCAGAATGCTGCACGTTTTTTGGAGAAAATCTTGTGACTACAAGGAGTAAGAAGCAAAACGTAGTAAAACCTTTTAGCGTTGAAAGTTAATTTCAAGTCAGGGCACAATGCCGTTGTGAATTACTTTAGCTCAAAATTATTTTAAAAGATTTGAAAATCAAATGGGAAGGACCTATAAAACTCTACTATGATAATAAGTCAGCTAACACTATAGCACATAATTGAGTTCAACACGATCGAACTAAGCATATTGAGATTGATAGACATTTGGGCTGATGTGTCCTCACAAGTGCAACTTGCAGATATTCTCACTAAAGAATTGAGTAGCTAAAACTTTGAACGAATTGTATCATCAGTAAAAAAATATGCATCTCGGTGCTAACTCTTTGATGTGTTTCATGAGTACATCCAAAATTTTAAAGTAAAAAAATAGAGAATTAGGGTTGAACCTATGCAATTTGCAAACCTATTATAATGGGGAAATTATGTGTCTCGCCACCCTCTGTCCGCACACTAGTCGATACCCCTCCATACATATCTCAGATAGCTTGAATATACAACCCGACCCATATCGAGGCCCGTTTTAAAAAATTAGGGTTTTTATTTTAAAAAAACCTCAAAAAGAATATGTGCAACATCTCTGAATTCAAAATGAGTTTGATTCCTAACTCGTGTGAGTTCGTCGAGTTTGCTACATACAATCCCACCTGAATCGCAGCATGCCGGCATGTGATAGGGACATTGGATCGGACGAGTTCACGTGTTGACTTGCAATTCTGCATAATCTGGTTGAAAGTTCCACTAACGGTAAAGATGGCATAGGTAGTAGTTACAAGCTTCGACAGACCTCATCTTACAAGTCGATTTATGGGGTTGAGTTACGCGCTAAACCCAAATTCTAAGAGCTCCTAAAATATATAAAAATAAAATTTGGTATCAACTAATCTTTGAACAACTACAGACTATCGTTGCAGATAAAAGACTAGAAATAGGAAAATAATATTCATGTTAATCCCACTTCGCATATAGGGTTGCTATAATATATTCTAGGCTCCCAAGAACAATATATAATTTGCACATAGCATAGTGAATAGCTTTCCCGTGCTGCTTCACATGTACCTTCAAACTTGATCATCAAATTTGGTGTTTAAGAGATAAACCTACTACATGATTAACATGAAGTTCACTAACATATCTATCTTAAGAAATTATTAGAGACTAAAGGGAGGAAGTAGTGTAACTAAAGCATCATTGCTAACCCTAGAAAGTAAAAAAAAAAATTGACTTCATGAGGTAATTCTTAATAAACCATGGGTCACCAGACAACTGTAGTGTGAGTGAAAAATTTCATTAGAGAGAGAAGAATTACCCAATCCAGGTGAGATTCAAAGGTCGCAGAGCAGGTCGCTGCATCCCCAGAGAGTGTCCACCTATTTAGTTTACCATCACGGCTTCCAGTGAAAAGATAATCAGACTCATCAGATGATTCGGACTTCAGTACAGCCAAGCAATTTATGCCTGCACAATGCTGCAGAAAGGGGGAAAAACATTTGAGTAATATAGATGATAGATGAACATAGAAAATCTTCAAATTTTGAAAAAAAATTCAACTAAAACCAGCAAGGCTGATGCAGAAATAGCATCTATTACATGTACTTTTGGAAGCAAAATGCCAAGTACCAAGACAGAAGGTAACAGGTACCAAACTGTATAGAAAAAATATTGATGAAGCTTTAATTGTTTGTAAGGTTAAATAGTGATAAATATTAACAATAAGGATGCAAGGAAATATGCAGCTAAATGGTCTAATGTTGGCCACACAAAAAAATATGAATACAATTTTATTAACTAAAAGAACATCACAATCTGCCAATCAGTCAGTAATATAAAAGAAGTGTTTTTTATATCGTATAATACTGATTATTAATTTTTGAAATTTTTATGTAAAGTTCATGATAGTTTGTGTTTGTTCAAAATTTATAAAAAGATTACTTATTTAACATTTTCTCTCGTCTATCACACTCATAATAATAATAATAATAATAATCAGTATATTTCAGAAGAAGTTACTTGATAGTTTGTCATTATACTCAAATTACAGTTTTTTTCAGATTCAGATTATTTTTAAAAGCTTAAACAATGTTGAAAATCAAAAGTCATTTTTCTTTTTTAAAAAGGGGTTTTTTTCATGTAACAGTCTGAAACAACCAGGTTCACAGTCTCATCTAGTTCACAAGTTTGAGGCAAATGTCAAGGAAAAAGTCTTTGGGGGTAAAGAAACAGGATGTGACAAACATGAAACTTGGTCATTTTTTGGAATAAATATAGAGAAAATAGTGATGCACTGACAGTGTAAAAAAGTTTTACACTGTCAACCAATCACAACCATGAATCAGGATAAATCAGACTTTAATTTTTAAAAAATTTATATGACATGGCAAAACGATTTATATGACAGTGCACTACCTTTAACCTCATAAATATAATAAAGAAATAATGTGTTACCTTTGTGTCATCTGAATCATTCAAAACATATGTCAATCTCTTCTCCTTGCGTGGCCGAGTTGAATTATTTGGGTTCCCTACAGTACCTACGTGGTGCATTGCCGAAACTGTGATGGAAAAAAATGATCAATAACATAGCACATATATCCCGGAGTGATTAAGATAATGAAAAAGGTGGCATACTATAATAAATTATTTACTTCAGCTACAACCACACAAGTCACCCCACAATAAAATATACAATTTATATTTGAAAATGGTCGGCAGGATACATTACAGATGTGATAACCTTAACGGAATAACTTGCTGCAGTGTACAAGTGTTGCAAAAGAAAATTTATAGATCCTACACCTTGGAAAGTCAAGCATAGACATTTGACTTTTATGCTCAACAATCAACCCTATAACTTATGTAAATCCATACCCTGAATTTTCAAACTAAACCCACTAACAAGATATCAAATACCAGAAGAAACACAAAATCGCCCTGCCAATCCAGGAGCATCTAGAATAACTATAATAGCTTCTGTACAAGAGAACTTTTAAGTCTCCAGGCCGTTTCAGCTTCCGAAACACCGTCAACTATACCATACATTAGGCCTAATCCATCAGCTCTGAACTACTGAAAATCCATACCCTGAATTTTCAAAACGTGTCTCGGATAAACTTATCAAACTAAACCCACCAACAAGATATCAAATACCAGAAGAAACGCAAAATCTCCCCGCCAATCTAGGAGCTTCTAGAACAACTATAATAGCTTCTGTACAAGAGAACTCTCAAGTCTCCAGGCCGTGTCAGCTTCCGAAACACCGTCAACTATACCATGCATTAGACCTAACCCATCAGCTCGGAACTCAAGTAAATCCAGTACATCTAATTCTTTGCAAAAATAGCAACAACTCATAGTACATCCAATGTCCAGTAACAGAAATTCATAATGAGATTAGAGGCAAATTGCAAATGTCATGATTTTGAGCAGACTATACAATGCAAAATAAGTAAATAACAAAATTTAGCTCAGTCGAATCATTAACTTCACTGAAAGGCAAGAAAAGTGACTAACGCAATGCAATCTCAAATAAAACCGCGACATTATCTAAACAACAAACAATGCGAAAAAGCCAAATCATAGTCTGTGAATTGAGAGCTTAAATTACATCATCAGAGCTTTTTCCTAATCCATGTCCTGATCTATTCCAAATAACTTCCACCAGCCAGTATTCAGTTTGTGGACAAATATTTTCCGCCAACGCATGTCATTTAACTAACATTAAGAATTCCAATTTCCATACCTCCTTTCAATTGCATTCAGCCAAATCTCCATCTCATTCACCACTCCAAACGCATATTAATATAGAATTTGCAGAAAACATATAATGTGGATTAAAACGCAAAACACACAGTTCCATAATCAATCACCAAAGAGAAACCTAACCGAAGCAATCGAATTTCCCAAATCATTCCGAATGTCTATATTCACAATAATAAATCATGTACTGTTACGAAAATTGATAACCTAATCGTAACAAGCGTTATCGTGAAATTTATACATTTTAATTTAATGCTAACAAACAATGGAAAAGAAACTTGGAATTGTGAAATGAAGTGCGAGCGAACCTCGATCAGTGATGAATGTGTGGCTCTGTTTTTCAGTTTTGTGGAAGATTTAATCAAGTTTGTGAGCGGAAGGGAAAACGAAGAAGAGAGTGAAAATGGATGCGAATGGAAAATAGGCTTTTGATTTTAGTTATGGCTGGTTTTTGACTCGGTTTGGTTGTTGTGATTTTGAATCGAGGGTAAGATTGTCTTTTCCATGAGAGAAGCTGAGTATAGAGGAAAACTGAATCCACAGCTGTGATAGCTGATTTGCTTCCTTATTTTACTGCTTAAGTGGTTGATTATTAATTTACCACATGTCATGAGTTTAGTCCAAGCACAATTTCAGTTCATTTCATGCACCTGAACATTTCCATTTTTATTTTAGAAGAGGCAAACTTTTATTTTAGGAGAGGCAAGTGTTCCCTCATCCTCTATCAAGAAAAATAAGAATAAATCCTTATTTTAATTGTTAAACTATCACTCTTTCATCAAAAGTTTAACTAATTTCAATTAGTTAGTTTATTATATTCAGGAGTTAGATATACCTAATAGGAGATTAAATTAACTAAAGTTACTTATATTTTTGGATCCAATTTTTGTAATTGATTAATTGTTAGTATGTAAAATTTTGAAGAGAAATTCAGTTGAGAATTCTCTCAATCAATTATAAATTATGTGAATTTTTAATATGATATTAATTTTTTAATATGATATTAATAAAGATATTTTGTGTCAAATTTTAACTTTTGTTGTTCCGTATAACTTGGTTGAGGATATAAGAGAATCAATTAGGTGCTACGATTAAAGTATGGTGTTGCAGAAGAAGGTTGTCATTAGAGAACCTACCAACGTGGATACGAAGCGGATTAGGCCTGAAAAGTATTGGATTTGCATTAATATTGATGGGGTTGTCGCAAAGAACAACGATGTTGGATGTGGAGGTTTGGCTAGAAATAGTGAAGGAATAGTGAAGGTGTTTAGTTTTGTGGTTTTTCCAAGAGTATTGGTAAATGTAGTGTTCTAACTACTGAACTTTTGGGTGCTCTTGAAGGTCTTAAACTAGCTCTCAATAAAGGTTATAATCGGATTGAAATACAGGTTGATAATCAAGATGGGGCTAAGGTAATACTAGGGAAGGTCAACAAGTTAAAGGATATGCATTTAATTCGCAACATCAAGATTATCATGGTTTTCTTCTTGAAGGTTAGAGTGGCGAAAGTTTATAGGAAAGCCAATATGTATGTTGACTGTAACGCCCCAGAGTGCTTTTAGAAATACCGACTCATCTACAAATCAACACGGGTCTTTTTCATCATGATTTGTCCTCACTCACAGGCTTTTTCGGGAAACTTCTTGGAAAGTCACTCATCCAATTACTACTTTAAGTCAAGCACGCTTAACTGTGGAGTTTTTATCTGTTAGGCTACGGAAAAGAAGATGCATCTTGCTTTTGGTAGCCTAATAGATAAGAACTTCATAGTTAAGCGTGTTTGACTTGGAGTAGTATTTAGATGGGTGACCTTCTGGGAAGTTTCCCGAAAAACGTGTGAGTGAGGACATGGCATGCTAAAAATATTCGTGTTGGTCTGTGGGGTCAGTCGATAGTCCTAAAAGCAGACTGGGGTGTTACAAATTGTATCAGAGTCAGACCTCTCCGAGTATGATGTGGTTCAAGGAAGAACCAAGCGGAAGCTAGTGGACAAGTAACACTCGAGGCCGACGAGAGCGGGGAGTGGTTGTCGCTGCACGAGGCATGACAATGACACTCTCTCGAGACCGAAGAGGGCGAGGAGTGATCACCGAATTCACATCAGAATGAGAGGGATCCTGAGACTATGCAGGTATCATATTACATGGTTGGATGAAGGCTTATAAGGATTGATTGATAATACCTCTACCAACAAGATGAATCTTATTTTTTATAGCCTAACAAATAAGAACTTCATAGTTAAACCTGTTTGACTTGAAGTAGTATTTGGATGAGTGGCCTTCAGGGAAGTTTCCCGAAAATCATGGGAGTGAGGACAAAGCATGCTAAAAAGACTCATGTTGGTTTGTGAGGTCAGTTAGTAACCCTAAAAGCAATCTAGGGTGTTACACTGACACCTTGGCTAAACACAGTTTGAAGTCTCATCGAGAAGAGCGTCTTGAGTTTTCAGAGTATCCAGACTTTATGCTCAATGTTTTGCATAGTGACTCTAGTGGCATTGGTTGAGTTGTGTTTGTTGTTTTGAGCTTAGCCCTCCCACCGCATGTAAAAAAAAGTCTTTTTTTTCTAAGATATTTTTCCAACCGACCCTTTTATCACTGATGAGGACACACTTGTTTGTTTTAAATAATCTTTGAGAAGTTGGATTAGGAAATTATTGTTTATGGTGTCAACAAGTGGAGCACGTGATAAAAGCTCAAAAATTTCATAATTTTATCTTTAATCCTCCAATTCTATCAAATTCTTCACTCTAGATTATGTGAATCACATTCGTCTTTCCTTGCATTTTAAGCCTATGAACAACGGGATTAAATTCTACTTGAATGATTGTAATCCATAATCACTTGTTATATCATGTCATTAGATACAAGAATTTGTGCTTGTTTTGAGAAAAAATTAAACTTACTTCCGAAAACACACAATTGTAAAGTCGCATCAAATTCAATCTGAATATGTCACACGCGCCTTAAAATTGTAAGAATTATGATTTTGAATTCCTTGTTCATATTCAAAACCTAATTGGATAATATATGTCAATGGTGAACCAAATTTTGTACTCAAACATCTGGATGTAATCCTCGAAGGTCTTCCCTAGGATTCTCGAACCACAATCAGTATCATAAATGGTAAGTTTGGATACGTGTCAATTAAGGAAGTTGAGATGCTTTTTCTTTTTCATGAATCATGCATTGATCGTTTCATAAACAAATGATTTCTTTTGTTGCTTTAAATCTCAATGTATTATCTAATGCGGTCAATATTACAATTTCTTAAACATCTCCTTGAGTAAACAATTTATTTTATTTCTTTTGTCTTGTTTTTGCCTCTCTGTTTTTTATTTTGTCAAAGGGGAAGAAGGTTTGTGAGATGATGACATTAAGTTTCCACGCACAAGTGTTGAATGCAAGGAAAACCTATGCAATGAGGATCTTAAATCTCAATATTTTCCAAACATAAAAAAGAGGAGATTAAAATTCCTCCTTTTGCAACAGTACCAATTTATCTATTTTGATGCTTGTCGTATAATTCTTTTATCGCGTTTAAGTACCTTACAATAAGTCCTTCACTCACTTATAGGTTAAAATCTCTTTTGCATGCATAAACTGGGAGTTTTGACTAGAAGTCAAAATAAGATGATTTGAATCAAAAAGTTTGTGACTTGAATTAAGAAACAATAAAAAAATGAATTAAATCATGAGCAAGTTTGAAATTTTGGATTTTGGCACTGGAATTGTGATTCGAATCACACCTTTAGTTGACTTGAATCATGAGGTGTTTTAATTCAAATCATGGTCTCGTTTGATTCAAACCATGAATGAAATGTATATTTTTAAAAATAATTGTGGTTTCTTTATTTGAATCATAATTGAGTGTGATTCGAATCACATGACTCAAATCATTATTTGAATTACCAAGCAAAAATTATGAGTTTTCTTCTCTTGATTCAAATCATTATCTCATTAGATTCAAATCATTCATTTTGTCTTTGACTCAAATCAAATGGTCATTTTTACATTATCTTTATGTCTTATCTATAGCACATGTATAAAATCTTTCTCTTTGTAACTTCTGAAGGATAATCACACAATAACATTTGATAAACTTTAAGTTTTCATCATTCACACAAAATGATCTCTCAAAGAAACCTTGAAGAAAAACTCTTTTTGAGTGTTAATCTCTTGAGTTAGAATAGTTATTTGCGCGAGATTTTTTCATATTTTACCTCAAACAAAACATCGTTGATGAGTGTTGTTCAACTCTATAAGAGAATGTGAGTTGTTAGGTGATTCATTAGGTGTTATAATGTTTTTGTTAATATTTTTTAGATATTATAATCAGGTTGTGGATTTCTGAAGATTGAGTTCCATTGAAGAAAAAAAGAAGTCTTCCTAAGATATTTTGGAATTTCTAACGTCTATTAAGATATCAAGACTTCCGACAAAGGAATCTCGGTAGAATCAAGTGAAGATTAATGCAGACGGGATCTTGGAGTGCACTAAAGATCTTTGTGAAGGTGTGTTTTCTCAAGATCGTAGATCTTAGAGATGTTGCAGTCTTGTAAGATGTGTGTAATTAAAGGAATATAAAAAAAAAATAAGTTTTTAGCTTAGTATTGTATTCTAAGTATTTCAGCCTTGTTTTGTGATTATCATCTCCACTAAAGTCGTTGTATTAAAATTTATGGTGGAAGACAACAACGATTTTTAATGGTTTGTCATTTGAGACTTAGTTAAGTGCAAGCGAGGTGTTAGCTGGTAAATTCGACACCACGTTGTTATTAATGAAAAGTGTTTGAGAAGGTTGTAAGTCTTCGACACAATTTGGCATGATTAATGGTATTTGTCGAAGTCTCCTTTGTGAGGGAAGATGTTAGACATGGACTTAGAAATATTTTCTAAGTTAACTATTTAGTTCGACGAAGGGGATTACTTCGACAGAGGAGTTAAGTTGGAGCGAATGCATAACTGCTATTTGTCTTGATTTGTTGTACTTAGAGACACGTGGAGCTTCAGGACAAGAGAGAATCATGCATAGCGTAACATGGCGTGCTCTGGTCGAAAGCTTGTTAGAAACGGTTACATAGAATTAGTATATATAGGGATCTTAATGTATAGATTCGGGGTGTTTATTTTGTACAAAATCTCAATAATTTACTCAAAGTATTTGTGTGTGAGAAGCGAGTCAGCCTAAGAATGTACGTATAAAAACAACATATTTACATTCCCTTTTTACAGTTTTATATAGTTTTACATTTCCAGAAAGTTACATTCTCGTCACTTATATTCTTGCCATTTATCTTTCAATTGCCTTTACATTGTCTATTTTACAAGTTTCAATTGCTACTTTAAACAAGATCTACATAGATTAAACAAATTTCAAAACAAGAACTTAAATTCATGTCAAATTATTCTTCACCTTTTGTGGAATAATTTTGAACATAAAGCACATTTCCTAGGATAATTATTTTGAACCAAAAGGTTTGTTTTATTTTTGGAAGACTAGCGCTTGTTTACCAATTTGCACGGTAAACACGAGGACGATCCACCGAACCAATATAAACATCGGCGTGTAGTATCACTTATTTTATCTCTTTACTTTCTATATATCAATGCTAAAACTCATTTAATTAGTCACTTAACACCAAAAAAATAAATTCTCTCTTCATTCTCTCAATTATGTTCTTTTATTTTACCAAACATTTATACGACAATCAAGGACAATCAAGAAAGGTATGACCAAAAAATGTTTAACATTTATTTTTTATTTTCTTTTTATTTTTTATAATTTATGCAAATGATCATAAATCCAAAACTTTTTATTTTTGTCTTGTTTGTTCATGAGAAACATCATTTTTCATATTTCCTCTTATCAGACTTTTATGATTTAAGTTAAATTTCTCCATTGGTAAAAGTGAATTTCACATGTATTTTGATGGTTTGTAGTATTTTCAATATTTGTAATTTGATATCTTATTCTATGGATTTATTTATAATTTGATTAATTATTGTAGTATTGTACTTGGAGTTACCCCTTACACACAATTAAAATTGAATGCATTGTAATTTGTTTTTAGCTTAAACAAGTTTGTCAAAGTCAATATATGTGTCTAAAATTACAAGTTAGAAAGCTTAAAACAAAGAGTTTTTGAAGCTAAATTTGAAATCAAATATATGCATTCGAAGATCATATTTTTAATTTACATTAAAATCATATTTTTATTTAAATTCTCAATCAATTGTTGCAATAAAATAAACTTTTGCATTTAAAATTTTTAGTTGATGATTTAAATCATACTTTAGTTTGATTCAAATCAAAGAAGGAATTATGCATTTGATTTGAATCACCACTTTTCTTGAACCGAATCAATATTTGTGACCTTTCTTAACATTTCGCCTCAGTCAACTTGATTCAAATCGCCAAACATCTTGATTCGAATAAAAAAAGTCGTTATATAATCATTGTTCAATTATGATTCAAATCATACAAATGTTTGATTCAAATTAAGCAAATTTCCACTCTGGTTTGAATCATCTTTCACTTTTATTTGAATCATTTAAATCAACTTCTCATATCATCAATTCATTACTTAAAATTCACTTTTCATTTTTCAATCATTTTCACGCATTCATCTCACTAAACCTCAACACTTGTTCAATCTTCAATCTTCGTCACTCATCAATGGAAAACTCTAAGAAATCATTTGATAAAAAAAAGGGATCATCCAAGTTCATCTTATTTACCTCCTTTAATTACTACTAAAAAGAGAACCCTGGTCGGAGATAACAAGGATAATGAAAAAATATTTGTCAATACCAAAAGTTAAGGTGGTTCTCTCAAATCAATATGTCCCTTGTGTTAGTTCTACCTCAACTTCCCCAAAATTTTATGTTCTTCTGCACAAGGGGAATCACCTCATTTTTTAGGATGACTTCAAGTGTTTATCTGAGACTTTCTTAAACGAAAGATATGATCAAGAATATTATGTCACAAAAGAAGTTAAAGCAACATTGAAAATGGACTTTATGCAACTGTTTAAGAATCACAAGTTGTTGAAATTTTTGGGTCTTCACAAGAAATTTAATACAAACCATGTTAAAGTTTTCTACTACATGGTCTGAAGCACCTCAGATGATCTTTTCTATAGGTTTTAGGGAAGACTTGTTTCACTCACTTTTGCATATTTTCACGAGGTTCTCGATCTAGAGAAAAAGGGCTTAGAAGTAGACCCCCATAATCAAGCCAAAGGTTTTTTTCATATTCCATTTGTGGAGTCAATCTCGAAATCTGTTTTCAAAGATCATTAAATCGCAACCATTACAACAGTCGAAGTACATTCAAAATGGGAAATTTAAGACTTCAACTTATTCTTCATTTCTTCAAAGCACAATCTTGCACACTCAAGTTTTCTATCGTTTATGAGGTATTGAACTTTCAGCTTGTTCACATCCTTCTCCAATTTACAAGCAACTTTTGCATGCTCAATGTCAGCATTTGCCTCTTCAACCAATTTCTCGTCGATAGAACCCAGGTCAGAAACATTGATCTTAACCTTCTCTTTCTCTATTGCTTCAATCTTCATCTACAACTAATGTCGAAGAGTTACAAAAATGCCATCTTTCTTCCATCTGACATATGATCGAAAGTGGCATTTTTGGGGGGGCATCTATTAGCATGAAAATCTAGATAAGGAAAATTCAAATAATGCTACATTGAGAAAATAATAACTGTTAAAGAGCATTTATTGACAAGCTTCAACAAGACAACCACGTAGATTAGAGTGTTTCAACTGGGCTGATGATCATGGGTTGGAAGAATCACAAGGGCGAATCCAATTGACCTTTCGACACAATGTTAAAGTTGAAGCGTTCGAAAGACATTAAGGGCATAGCATATTCTGGAACCCAAAAACTTGAAAGAAGTCGCCTCAAGACTAAGGGGTTTTCACAACACACCTTAAAAAGAAGGCAATTATCTGCTTGAAGCAATTACTAATGTGAGATAGTGGTTTTCAGCAATTTGCAAGTTCTGACAATGTGGGAGTACTTTAGAAGATTGAAATTGCATGTTCTTGATACTTGTCCCTTTCCTAGGAATAAACTGTCGGAGACACTCATCTTCATATTAACATAAATAGCAGACTCATGCATTATAATTAAGGTCGTAAAATTCATATACTTCTATATAGAACCGGAGTACCCGAGTTAAGGAGCGAAACTGTTTGTGAGGAACATGTATGAGTTTACGTCCCTTTCCTTCATGTGTGAGGAACATGTATTCATTACTTTTATCCAAGCCTTTTCTTATTAAAGTTTGTGTCTATTTTGTCTATATATAAACATCTACATTCAATTCGCAAACACTTTTCCTTGTACATATAATTTGCACATATTGTTTCTGAGATTTTTCGAGTTAATCTCACAAATGAACTAAACTCGTAAAAGGAAAATAGAAGCCTATTAGAGAATACACACTCATGAGAATGGATGACACATAATCATAATGGATGCATATCCTCTTATCTCCATATGGGGAAACACTCCCCAATTGAACAAAGGACCCACATCAATCAAAATATAGTTTAAGCTACCCTCACAGATAAAAGTAGAGTTGGTCCCTCAATTGAAATATATTTATTTGATATCCTATACATAGTTGATGCAATCTCCATAATCAGAAGCACTACGAAGAAGAGCCAAATACAGACAATATATGATAAGTAAGCAAGTTCACACATAAACACTCCTAGTATAAAATACCAACAACTGAAGAAATTTATTGAAAAAGCAACAGAGGTATAAAAGCTCCACTATCCAGAAAATCCTAGAAAAATGAGCATAAGTAAGAGAAAAACATTAACTTCAACATAAAGAAAACAAATTGATCGATCATATGCATGTCAAGTGTCAACGAACAAGATCGTTTGAACTTGGCCAAAGCTGGGACATGGAAAATCACAAGAAAATCAAAAGGGAATTATTTTTTGCAAGTCGCTAATGGCAGAAAAAGGTCAAGATAACGCTTCAAAAGCCTTTTATTAGCTACTCCTCCATTAACGACCGTACGATCCACTACACACCACCAACGATTGGTATTTTTAAAAAAATGTTCGAAGTACTCAAGTGCTCTAAGAAAGAGGAAACATCATAGTCAATTAACATAAGGACCCATGTCCCTTGTTCCCAACAAACTGTTACATATATCGAGAATGACATTAATTTCGCATGTTCTCGGTGATAATGACGTCCCATCAAATGCTCTGGCCTTCATGGACCCAATGATCGGATTGAAACACACATGACAAATTCTCGTCTTGCAAAGCAAAAACAAGGACTTGAGGGACAACTGTTGTGTGTCGTTTGCAAGGCCCTTGACAGAGAAGCCCAAATGGCATAATGAAAGTAGTCAAGCGTGCATAACAAGTATACCATTTTCTCCTTGGAGATAGGCTATTTTGCCTACGAGTGTTTGACCGACCGTCCATATCCATTTGACGGTTGACTGCTATCCACGTCTCACTACACATTTTCAGTTAACAGCTATTTTATTGGGTATAATAGGGACATGCAACTTTACATTCCACATTTTACTCTCTTACTAACTTAAATTTTAATGTATTAATTTTGAAATCCGGGATCATCACAACAAACTCTACATCTTCATTTAACAATCAATTCCAATTCTACTACATAACACTAATTAAGCCTAAATAATCTATATGCCGTTTGTGGGAGGTCTTTGATTTTATTTATTTTTGGATAATGAGTGATATATTTGTTTACAACATGACAATACATTATTAAATTTTAGATGTTAAAATGGTAAATACCTACAATAATGGATAAACATATAAAATGCTGTATCTATTGTCCAAATTGCGAGACAGAGGCCCCCATTTATTGGCAGAAAGGAAGTAGCGACCAACCACGTTCTCCCTTGCGTCTAGTCAAAGTATTTACTCAAAAGAAAGAAAGAAAAACACTGACACACACTGTAACCAACCAAAACCAACACTCCTCACGCTCCTTCCCCAATAATCTTTTTTCTTTATTAGTATTAGGACTATAATATTGTAATTATCATTATCCGTAATCAAAATCAGCCTCCACCAACTAACACTGTCCAATCATATTTTATTTCCAAATTACACCACCTAACCTAAGTGTTCAATCATTCTAACTAACCTCACCCTTTTTTTTTTATAAAAATATATTACTATTCCTTAATTTTCACGAGCTGCTTCAGAGTCAGAGCTTCCTTTTATTTCAACCTTGATCCATACTCTGTCACTTTTTCCACATTCTTCTTTTTTTCTTCTGGTTTTTCATTCACGTTACATAAATCACGGTTAATGTTTTTTTTTCCCTCTTATTCTCTACATAATAGCTTCATCATAACGCATGCTTCATTATTGCTGTTCTAGCTTCTTGTCGTTTTGCATAAGCCTCTAGAAATATGTTACTTTCTAATGGAGAAGACCAGATTCTGTTGCCTTCGGAAAATGAAACCCAGGTTTCAAAAGCTGATTCAGCTGATGGATCGTTACTGGTTTCAAAGGTTTACACTGATGTGGCTGTTGTTCCCGAGCACCAAAACAACGAGATTCAACACTTGATATCCAATTTACAAAGTATATAGATAAATAAACAATCTTTTTATTTTATTTTCTCCTTTTTGGGTTTTTGTTGAATTAAATATGTGAAATAAATGTTGCTGATTTTGTTTTGTTTTGTTTTATGAAGGAGAGGTTGATGAACTGAGGCTGAAGCAGAGAATAGTGGATGAAAAGAGGAGACAAGCATTGAGTAAGATATTGGATATCAAAGGTAGTGTTAATTGGGGATTCTATTATATGTTGATTTGTTATTTTCATTCAAGGATTGAAGAATTTCATTTTGTTATTCAGGGAGCATTCGAGTGTTTTGTAGAATTCGACCGACGATAGAGAAGAGAAGAAATTATGAACCTGTATCGGCTGAATCAGAGAGAATTCGAGTTAAGTTTGGAGGGATAAGGAAAGAATTTGAGTTTGATAGGGTTTTTCATCAAGACACAACTCAAGGTTAGTTTCGAATTCCATTTTGTTGTGTTACCCGATTTTAATTATTAGATTTTTGAACCAAATTTTACTGTGTTTACTATTGTATGAATATCTGCAGAAAGTGTTTTTGTTGAGGTGGAGCCAATTCTAAGATCTGCAATGGACGGGCACAATGTGTGCGTTTTCGCTTATGGTCAAACCGGCACAGGCAAGACATTCACTATGGTCAGTGATGTCAAAATTGTACCTATACTGTGTTCATCTGCTAATTAATGTCATCTAATGTATGTTGTGGTTTCTGATGTATATGATTCATTTTAGGATGGTACTAATGAGCAGTCAGGGATTATTCCTCGTGCTATTGAAGAGCTCTTTCGTCAAGCATCAATGGATGCCTCGTCTTCTTTTACTTTTTCAATGAGTATGTTGGAAGTTTACATGGGCCATGTCAGGGATCTGCTGACTCCAAGGCAGTCTTGTAGAACACATGAACCTCTCACTAAGTGGTAACCTTTTTACTTTTTTTCCCCTAAAACTTGTAGGTGAATTTATTTTGACTAAAAATGAATTGAATGTAATGTATATTGACTTATGCCTAAATTTTTTTATGTAAAACTGGGCTGATGATAAGTTTGAGGCTAAAAATCATTTGTAGAGGCAAAAAATCCAGATTCTAGCTTCAAGTTAGAATCAATTCTACTGGAGAACATTTAAACATGCCAAAATCAAATCTTCAAAAGTGAATCCGAACATACACTATGTATCATCGACTTTCATTAGGTAATTTGTTTGATACTGCGGCTCATCAACTACTTTTACAGCAATCTCAACATCCAAACAGATCCAAAAGGATTGGTGGAAATTGAGGGTCTCTCAGAAGTGCAAATTTCCGATTGTGCTAAAGCAAGATGGTGGTACAACAAGGGAAAACGATTCAGGTCAACCTCGTGGACTAATGTAAATGAGGCATCAAGCAGGTCACACTGGTGAGTCACAGTTCTTATTAGATACTCCAAAATACTTTCATGATTTTTCTCTGCTTGATAGTTACTTTATCTGTTTAGCTTTATATATCTAGCTTGACAAGGATAACCATATTTAGACGCGGGGATTCTTCTGATGCCAAAAGCGAAACAAGTAAGTTGTGGATGGTTGATCTTGGAGGCAGCGAACGGTTGCTAAAAACCGGGGCCAGAGGACTAACACTTGACGAAGGTCGGGCTATTAATCTTTCTCTTTCAGCTCTAGCTGATGTCCTTGCAGCTTTGAAGAGAAAGAGGTGTCATGTGCCTTACAGGCAAGTATTCTGCTGCTGTTGAGTTGTCACGTTTAGTTATGCCTTCAAGGTGATCTATGCTTAAGAAGACTAGAATCGTCAAGATATCACATAATTTTATGTTTCTTTGTTTGCAGAAATAGCAAGCTGACCCAGCTACTGAGAGATTCTCTCGGTATGATTACTGCTTTCTTCTCTAAATTGCAAATAGTAATACAGTGAATTTTGCATACAAAATAATGAGTAATTGAGAGACTAGAGTAAGAACAGTGAGACATCTGAATGAACCAAGCATGTGCAGATGTAATATGGACAGTTCATGTTTTATTTTTTGTAGACTTTTCTTTTTTCTGGTTTTTCCCCTGTAATTTAAAATTTCTAATCTTTATAATTAAATACTTAAGGTGATGGCTCCAAGGTCTTGATGCTCGTGCACATTAGCCCTTCCGAAGAAGATGTTTGCGAGACGATTTGTTCTTTAAACTTTGCAAAGAGAGCAAGAGCAATAGAGTCCAATAAAGAAGTACCTATGGTAAACTTACTAAACCTTGTCTTAAACCAATTTCCTCAGTGTAAGATGTTCGAAACATTGCTTACTGCGTCTGCATACATATGTATACTGTAGGAATTGAAAAAGCAAAAGGAGAGAAAGATTATGGAGCTCGAGGAAGACATTATGGAAGCTGAAAAAGAACGTCAGAGTTTAAGGGATCAAATACAGAAAGTTGAGTTAAAGTTAAGCGAGAATAAAAAGCTCTTTTCAACCACATGTAGTCTTAAGGAAAGTGATAACTTAGAAAATTCTACTAGTCTCAAAGATGATTTCAAAGAGGTCACTGAAACACCTAAAGCATCTAAGAAATCTATTCAAAGAAGCTCTAATTCAGTGCCTCGATTCATGAACTCAACTGTTGCTAGTCGACATAGGCAAATTGCAGCTGAACAAGAAATCGGTAGCAGAACAAAAAGTTTAAGATCAATAGTCACCAAAAGTTCAATCCAGTTCCCATGTTCACAATCATTAAATTATTCAGATCTTCGCATCAAAACAATACTGCGAAGTTCAACTGGAAAGTCTCGGTATACTGGAACAAATAATGTTCCAAATATTATCATTCATTCAGAAAGGCCTAAGTGCAGTGAATTGGAATCAAAAGTCATAAGTCCTCGAAGTACAACGGTTACAGCATCAGATTCAAATTTGAGAGTAACATTGTGTCGTCATAGAAGAAGGATGTCAAATCTGATATAAGGGTTACAACACATCTTAATTGCTAATGTTATCAAGTAGTTGAGTGTTAACAAATTATAGACAAGGTGTGTTTTCTAGGTTGTTTGGTGGTTGGTATCTGTTAATTACTTGTTTAACTAGGGGTTTTTTGTTTTGTTTTAGAGCTTGTTGAGTCCTAATAGTAATTTGCTAATGTGATGTAACATAATGGGCAGCAACAAACTTTTTGTGAAGCTTGTCCATGATCTTTAAAAGAAGTTGTGAATACAACAGTTTTTCTGCTTTGACTAGCTATGTATTATGGGTTTTGTAATGTAAAAGTGTGTTACTAAAACTCTATGTAAGTGGCATTATTATGATGTAAGCCATGTTTTCTTTTGATTAACTTGCAAAATTGGATAGTTTGGTTGGATCCATAACTCCAGTGTATGATTTTAAGTTAATTAGGCCAATTCTCAATCCACCTTTCATATATTCCATAAACTTCTCAAATTGTCAAGTATCTGCAAATTAGGTTAATTCTCAATCCTTCTCTCATATTCTAGATACCAAATGCAAAAGATCTTTTTAATCATTAAACAATAGATTATCTTTGTCCAAAAATAAATGTCATAGTTGACACTTTCACACAAATTCAAAAAGTATGATAAAAAAAGATAAAATATCAATTTTATCAAATTATGGTTATTAATTGTTGATGTATTTGAATTATAATTAATGTAAGGCGGAAGAATTATTAAATTAGAATATTAATTAGGATATAATTTGAAGATAAAAATTAAAAATCATTGAAAACTAAAATTAACAATTATTTTAAGACAAATAATTTTTACAAATTTAACATTTATTTTGAGACGGAGGGAGCATGATATTATGTTACGAAGGGAGTATCATATATGTTTTTCACATACTTCTCATCTACATAGTTTATAGGATTTTGGAAACCTTATGTCAGTTGTCATGACATTTTGTCAACCGAAACTATTTGAATCTTGTTTAGCAGAAATGATGAAAAGATATCCAGTGTTGGAGCCATGATAAAAAAGTTAGGGTGGCCTATAAAATATTTAAATTATAATAAAATATAGGGTTAAATATGTTAGTGGTCCTTATAAATATGATACTTTTCACTTATAGTCTCTACAAAAAATTTCATTGAATTTTGATCCTCTAAAAATTTTCCGTCACGAATTTTGGTCCCTCCCGTTATATGACTCTAACGGAGGCTTACGTGGCACGCCACGTCGGTAACATTCAACACTAAAGAAAAAGAGACAGATTGCGGGGGTTTTAAACCCCCTTTAAATAACTTAAAAGATAATTTTTAAAGCCCCTGCAAAAAAAGAAGGACAACACTGGGAATTGGTGCTTTAAAATTAATGTTTTAAAGTTATTTAAAGGGGGTTTAAAACCCCTGCAATCTGTCTGTTTTTTTTAGTTTTGATTTTACCTGACGTGGCGTCATACGTGGCGTGCCATATTTACCTAACGGGAGAGACCAAAAATCATGACGGAAAATTTTGGGAGGATCAAAGTTCGACGAAATTTTTTGTAAGGACTAAAAGTGAAAAGTGCCATATTTATAGGGACTAAAAACTTATTTAACCCTAATATATATATATATATATATATATATATATATATATATATATATATATATATATATATATATATATAGCATATTTTTCTCCTAAAAAATAGGCTATTTAATATCACCGGTGGATCAATTATTTTAACGGTTGAGATTTGGTTTCAAATTAAACTTTGACACCTTGATGTCATTTCATCATCATATATATATATATATATATCAATTTTTTCTATTATAATAAAATTAATCAAAATAGTTTTTTTTTAAATAGAAGATGTACAGTTTTAATCTTAAAATTAAAAATTTAGACTTTCACCAAAATAAAAGTCTTGAAATTGAAAATTATTTAAAAAATTAGAACCAAATTTCTCTAAAAGTATGAATCAAATTCAAATTGTAACCAAAGAAAAAGTATGAATCAAATTAACTACTTGTAATTTTTATTATTTTGAAATTCTCAAATATATCTTTTGTATGAAAGATTGATACAATTAATAAATTTGTAGAATCTACCAATGAAGTACACTTATTAAAATAGATTTTATTAATTTTGCACTTTTATCTTTTTTTCTATATATTATGAAATTTTCACTAAACATAATATTATTTGAATATATTACAAAAAATTTAAATATTGGTTATAGTATTAAATTTGTTGACAATTAAAATAATTTTATAAATTTATTTTTAAAAAGATAAACAATAATGTTTAACTTATTTTTTATAAATTATAAAAAACATAATTAAAAATATTAGTTATAAAATAATATTTAATCTAGTTGAATAATTGAAGAGATAGATAGTAATAGTTCTGTTTTTTTATGCACAGAGAGGTTTTTCTAGGCTGTAGACTAAATAGCTTGTAGACTGAATCAACTAGAAAGCGAGCATGATATGTGGGACCACCACATTAGACCTCAATATTATTACTACATAAAACTAATGAAAAATTCATTTGCTCATTCAATGTTTCGTAAATCACTCATAATAAATACTAGTAGCTTTTTTTTCCAAGTAACCTCTATCTATAAATTGTTTTCTAAAAAGTAATGGGGTGACCATGGCCTTCCCCGGTCACCCCCTAGCTCCGCCATTGAAGATGTCGTCTTCTTCTTGATAAATACAAAATTCTGAAAAAGACTTTTATAGTTAATTCTGAGGACTCTGTTATGTATGAGCAAAATAATTATGATTTAAATAAAAAATTATTTGTTTTAGAAAAATCAAATTTTGCTATTAAAAGTAAAGTCTCAAAGTTAGAAGAAGAGATTGCTTTTATAGCATCTGTTACTAATGAAGTAATCAGATACGATAGAGCTATTAAACATTTCTTAGCTAAAAGCATATATAGAAGCAAGATGGCTTCAATGATCTATGGCGTTAGCAGAAATTGAAGTAGAGGCCTGGGATATTCAGGACCATAAAAAATGATTGATGAGACTCTGATTGTCATACCAAAACCTCTTTCCAAACATTTCGTGCTTGATGGCTTTGAACTGAAATATTTTGAACAAGAAGGTTTTGATTCTATTACATCACAACCACAGACACATAAGGAAACTTCTAAGCATAAATGTCATGCACAAATTTCACTTGATTATCCTGTTTCACAAGAGTCCAAAGGTGTCAGAACATTTGGAACTACTAACAAGAAAGGACCCAGAAAGTGGATACCTAAGGATGAGATAATATATGTTGCAGATATCCTTGATGGCTTCACGGCGACACCAGTCATAGTATTTGGATAGTGGATGCTTGCGACACATGACAAGCGAAAGACGTATGTTCTAAGATTTGGAACTTAAGCCTGGAGGCGTTGTTGGTTTAAGAGGCAACCAAAAAGGAAAGATCATTGGCTCTGGAACCATTCTGATCCAAAATCCCCATCTGACCATGAAATATCTGAAAGGACTATTTCTAAAACCATCAAAATATCCACCTCTGAGCCCTTTGAAATAACAACCTCTGAACCATTCACCATTTCTGATATTTTGGATCTCTCTGAACAATCAGCTGAACCTCAACCCTCTGAAACAGAACTCGCCTTAACAGTTTATGAAAAACCTATCCCCAAAATCTTGGATGAATGCATTACTATGTTTATAAACAATGCTAGGAAGAAGGTTGCGAAGCTGCGAGAAGAGGCAAGTACAAGTACTAAGCCTTAGGATCAGGATGATTCTTGGAAGAATTTTCAGAAGTGTGTAGCGGGGAAAATCTGAGATCGAAGCCATGGAATTGACTCGACTCAATATTTCGTTTGAAATCGCCACCGCGCTTTATTTTTTCAAAGGAAAAGGGAAAAGAACGAAAAACCCAAAGTTTTGTTTTAAAACAAGAAAGAGAACTCAGGTTCGGGTGTTGATTATACAAGGGGAAGGTTTAAAGCACCCCTCATATCTGTGGTATTCCACAGGAACCTTTTTTGAAAATCTGTGTCGTGTGTGCTAAAAAAGGGTTTGTTTTATTTTTAAAATAAGCTCGGCAAGATGTGAAGCCTTGTGCCTACATACCTCCTCAGTGCAATGGAGAAGTCAGAGCTAATGTAGTTCCGCTTAAAAGGGAAAACGTTTTAAAAACGAATAAACACTTTATCGTCGTCGGAGAGAAATACTCAGCCATTGATCTTGAGCATGAGAACAAATGAGTTCTTTGCTTCGCAAATGAAAGAAGGGCTCCAACTCGGATAAAATCGACGAGTATGCCACTAGCTCTCTCACGCGTAAAAGATCTTATTATATCAATCAATTTCAAAATCGTGGGGTATAACCACTCGTTCCGACAATTAACAGTGTCTAAACTTTTGAAGAAAAAGCCACTAAGGGCAAAAGATATTTTAAAGAAAAGGTTTTGAAAAGGTTTGCAAACATAAGAAGGTTTTTGAAAAAGGGAGAAGATTTTGAAAATTTAAGAATGGGAGGAGATGAAGAGGCTATCCTATTGCGTAAAATAAAAGCTAAGGAAAGAAACGGTCTAACCGAAGAAGAAGCCAACACTTGACATTATGAGTCAAGGTAGATTTCCCATCCTTTGGAATATCAATACTAAACCAACATTATCACTTGGGGATCCAGATGAATTTATTATCTTAGCACCACTTTGCATTAAGCACATTAAAATTCTGACAAAAATCGGGCAGAGTAACGGCTGTTTTCGGGTAAAATCCTTATTTCAATGCCTTGGAATTAACCATCAAGGGCTTTCAAGGAAATACCTGCATACACAAACAGACAACAATCCAATGCCAGACAGACAGAACAATCACAGAGTAATAACAGAATAAGGGTCCAGAGGTCCTAAGTCCATAAGTTCGAATCTCCAAAATGCTCGGGATAGTAACCAATAGTCCAAAAGAGAGCCTTAAGTGTTTTTTAGATTTTGGTTGATTATTAGTGTTTTAGCATAAAAGTAAAGTATGGTCCAAGTGGACAAAGAGAAAATAGCGGAAACATAAACATATGTCCAAATGGACAAAGGAAAAAGAGCGGAATGTAAATATGATGAAATGATAAAATAAAGCAATAAAGTGAGAAATATAAAGAGCGGTATAATAAAGTGCGGAAATTAAAGTTAGTTGTTAGATGTTAAAGATAACCATCTTGAAACTTGTCAAGTATGTTATCAAAGTTAGTAAGAAAGATCGATGGTGAGTGAAGGATGTTCTCGGATTTAAATTCAATGGAACTTTATCAGAAGCTTGATAAAATCATAGCGACTACACGATAAATTTCCATAAGTCTTAAATCAACCGCATACAATTCTCTTCCATATTTGATCTTTTTTATTCGGGACACGAAATATTGCGCTATGTTAAGCAGATCGCCAAGTGATTTATATAGAAAACACCCTACAATGAGGCCGGTCAAAACTCTATGTGCTAATGCATGCGAGAGAAATGATATGTAGATCATTCTCCGAAAGCAATACCGCACAAAAAGAAAATAGGTAACGATCTAGTCTTTACTAAGAATCCATAAGAATTCTCAAAGTATTAAGACTTTCATCGATCAAAAGAAAAAAAAGGAGAAGAAGAATAAAATCATAAAAGATAATCAACTCACACTATCATTAATACCATTCATCTAATATTATGGATTTGGTCATTTCAAACCTATCAACATCCTAGATCCAATGATATTAATGAAGTGGAGGAAGAAGAATAAATGCATAAAAGATAATCAACTCACACTATCATTAATATCATTCATCTAACATTATGGATTTGGTCATTTCAAACCTATCAACATCCTAGATCCAATGATATTAATGAAGTGGAGGAAGAAGGAAGCCAAAACAAGCATAAAAAAGGCAAAAAACCACATTCTGCCAGCAGGAAATCGATTTCATGCAGGGGGAAATCGATTTCCATAGTGCAGTTTTTTCAAATCAGGCGCAGAAACAGAGTGGAAATCGATTTCTGCAAGGAGGAAATTGATTTCCTCTGTGCAGTTTTCAAAAAGACAGCATTAGAAGGCATAAAACTCAACTTAAGCAAACATACAAACACCTTATGATCACATATCCATTGGAGCACGAATTTTCCATCAAATCACCATCAAATAGGACCAATATAGCATCAAAGATGCATCACATACAAGCACAAAAGAATCACATTATGGTAGATGAAAAAGGATGATGAAAATTACCAATTCTTGAACAAAACTTAGATCCACTTCAATAATCACCAACACAAATCTTGATCTCTCAACAATTGAAGAAAAAGAGTGGAATGAAAGGTGGCTTAGCTCAAAGTTTGTAAGGTTCAAGGTGTGACTCACAAACTTTATGAAAGAACAAAGAGCTTTGGTGAATTTGGTAGGGATGAGGAGAGAAATTGCAAGGGGTTTTTTGGCTCTCAAAGCTTGAGAAATGAGAGAGTAGAGGTCTCTATTTATAGAATTGGAGCAAGAGTAGTGGTAGTTTAGTCTTTTTGTGTTTGGTAATTAACTTGTGTTTAATTGGTAATTAAAGTGGCATTTAAATGGTAAAAATGGTAAAATGAGGTTTAAGTGGGTTTAATGAAGGGGTTAATTTTGATGAGGTGGAAAATTGATAAAATGATCAAATAAAAAGGTGCCAAAATGATGTAAAGCTTCCCTCCTTATATTTTTTTGAATTTCGCCTTAAGGAAATCGATTTCCCCAGGAGTGAAATCGATTTCACACTGTTCCAGAAGAGAATTTGGCGCAAAATACACTAGGGAAATCGATTTACCCAAGAGGGAAATCGATTTCATGTTGTCCAGAATGTGATTTCGTTGAAGATTGCTGCAGGGAAATCGATTTACCTAGTAGGGAAATCGATTTCATCAGTCCAAAATATGAAAAATGCCTTGTTTATTGCATGTCTTGGCTTGGTACCTACAAAACAAAAGCCTACAAAGAAACAAAGCAATATTTTTGGTATTTGGGTTAGTACAATATGCATACAAGATAAACAATCATTGGTGCTTGATGGTCCCTCTTATTGATGAGGTGAGTGCAACACCACAAACAAAACTTCCAAGTGAAGCTCTTGATTAATGATCGGGATATGAATGATATAGGATCTTAGGGTCAAAAATTGGGGTATGACAAAGTGGATGTCTTATGAATTTGAGAGGCTGATGAGTTTTTCAGATGTATCCAGAGCTACTTTTGTTCAGATGGTGACTGAAAGAGAAGAAGAAAAGGAAAGCATCACAATCTTCAATCTCTTTGTTGCAAAACAAAGAGAGGCTGACGCTAGAGCTCTTAAGGAAGCAGAAGAGGCCAGGCTTAAAGCTAAGGAAGAAGCTAGAGCTGTTGAAACAACAAGATTGACTCAAGAGGATGAAGAAGCAGAAAGAGAAAGAGAAAGACAAGAGGCTTTAATTGTCTCATCTTCTTATCCCGCCATCTTGCGTCTGGAGCAAGCATTTGGTATAATTAGAGAAGAACAACAAGTATTCAAAGAGAGCATCAATCAATAGAAGGCTGTTAATGATTTTGTTCAGAACATGCTACAGTTGATTCTGGAAAAGCTTTCTGCTCCAACGTCATCCTCTTCTAGGGACCCTAGATTCTTAGGATTTCTTTTTCCTTTTTCTTTGAACCTTAGTTTTTTGTTTGTTTCTGTTGTCTTTCTTATTTCTATCTATTGTTATCTTTTAAATTTCAAATGAAGTATTCGCTTTATGTTTTTACTTCTTATGTCTTTATGTTTTTCACACATAATTGAAGTAATATTTTGATTCTAATAATCAAATTTTCTGGAAAAAAACTTCTCGGAAATAAGGGGAGCTGCTTACATTCTAACCAAAATAAACTTTTGTTTTTGTTAGAATTGTTTTCTTTTTCAGGAATCATGAACTCTGATTGGAATCAGTATCTAAAAGTACTAAACAAGATTTTAGTCCAACTTTCAAAATCAAACTCTTAGAAGGATAAGTTCATAATCAAGCTTTTTGAAGACTGGAATCAGACTTCTATTGGTCTTGAGAATTCAAGATCTCAATTGGCATGATTCGTATCAAGAATCAAGACTCTAAGATCTCAATTTCTGATCTATTGCAACCAGGGGGAGTTACCCATAACGGTTCATAATCAGGATATATGATCTTCACCATGTCTTAGATTCAGGGGGAGTTTTCATGTAAAGGATAAATGTTCCTTACCATTCTTATTTCTGAAACTTTTTTGAGTATGTACAAAATTGTGTCATTAAAATACATAGTTTTGTTATCATCAAAAAAGGGGGAGATTCTTAGAACAAGAATTGGTTATGCAATAATACCTCTGAGTTTTGATGATAACAATGAGTATGTTTGTATGAACAATTTTGGTACTCTAATGTTTGTAATTTTGAGTATTTAACAAACAGGTTCTGAATCTGATGAAAGGCGCTGCCAAGACATCAGAAGAAAACAAGTTCCGCTTCGACACTACACAAGTTTTTGTGAACAGTAGCAAACCACTTCAGAAGACTCTGAAGTTGTGACTCTGATACGCAATCAAGGAAACCAAGTTCTGAAGATATGAAGACAGAAGTTCTGAGGAATAGTCCAGATGCTGAATACTTATGTTTTTGAAGATAAAGGATACTGAAGACCAAGTGCTGAAGATTCTGAAAACGCAATTCTTAAGACTCTAAAGACTTGAAGTTCTGATGACCCAAGGCTTATTTTCTTTCTTCTAACTCATGCTCGTCAGAAGCCTCTGAAGTCCAGAAGATAAGAAGATAACGTTGCGTGGTACATGGTACACAGCGAATGTTTCGATCCACTACCATGAAAGGACGAACGCATCGTACGATCTTGTCTCCCACGATGATCAAGCTCCTAGCTTTCTAGAATTTCCAGAAATACCCTCCAACAGATATATTATTTTATTGCCTAAATAGGCTTGAAGACCAAAGGAAAATGCTGCTAATTTATGTTCTTACAAGACTGTTCATACGCTTTCCTTAGTCTATTCTTCTTGAAATATTGTTTACTATCAACTTGTGTAGAAACAAATATATTGTAAATAAAACTTTTTCAAACTATTGTTTGATTATTCCTTAAGAGACCAGTTGATCAGAATCCTTGAGAAGTCTAAGATTAGTGTGTCTTAGAGTCTGTAAGAGTCACTTGCAGTTAGCTTGTGCATTGTATTAATCTTGAGATTATTAGATTAAAACCTTGTTTGATAAGTCAAAATCACCTTGGCGGGTGGACTAGATTAGCTAGATAATTTTCAAGTGAACTACTATAATCATACCTTGTTCCTTCCTTCTTGCATCTTTTACATTATTATCAATAGTGAAGAAAATCTGTTGTTATTAGAAGGGGATTTTAAAGTATAGCTTTTGTTTTTAAAACCCAATTCAAACTCCCCTTTCTTGTATTTTTCACACCTTTAGTTTCGGGAACCGTGATGAATGGGGAGGGATTGGTTAACTTTAGTTTATGGTACTTTTGTAATTATTTCTAGGGGTGGACAAATTTAAACCGTCTGATTCAAACTGACTGGTCCATTGTCTTTTTATGCAAATGGATCGGATCGGGTCGGGTGTCACATTGATTCGGTTACTTAATTTAGATAGTATAGGATTATTTCGGTCGGGTTCAGATAATTATTTTGGATCCGACAAAAACCAAAACCAACCGAGCCTAATTAATATTTATTTTATTTATTTTTATTACTATATGGTTGACTCAATATAAAAATGAGGTTCATAATGTTATAAGATTATTATCATTTTAAAATTTAATTGTGTCATTGCGTAATCACAAGACTACATATATGCAACATAAAATTTTGAGTATTATTTAATTTGTGGTTTAAAGTATGACAATTGTAAAATTAACATGAAATGATATTTGAAATATTATCACACAACAATAATTTTTTTCAATAATAAAGAATGTTTTTTATTAGATTATTCTCAAATTTTGATAGTTTTTAAAAAAAATATTAAAATTTAAATGTATGTGAATTTTATAAAAGATAAGTCATTTTTATAAATTTATTTAATAAATTTTAAACCGACTTGGTTTATCCGCCAAATCGAGTTAACCGAATCCGTCAAAAACCAAAATTTTATCGGTCGAAATTGAGCCTTAAAAATAAAACAGCGGTTTATACCGGATTTAAGTTTTAGACTCAAAATCGACCAGAACCGACCAATTATTCAGCCCTATTTATTTCTAACTTTTCGATATCAAACATGCTCTATTCAAAAATAATATATTTTAATGGTTTAATAAAGGCTAAAGTTATAAAGGTTGCTAACAATAAAGGTAGTGAATCTATTCTCATGATGAATGCCATAATGAAGGTTGAACGAAGACCAAATAGTCTTATGCTCAAAGTACAATATGATCCAGAAGAGACATATTTAGACTTAAGGTTTTTTATCTCATAATATATCTCGTTCTCGTGTCCCACCTCAAGCACTGACTCCCGTACCAGTAGGATTTTTTGAGTGCCACCAGACTTATCTTTGTTGCCACTTTATGATGACCATTTTGCTCGCTGTATATAGAATAAAAAGGTAAATATTAAATTTAATTTTAATGTATCAATTATATAATTAAAAATAATGTATATATTTATTACATGGGAGATTCTACGGTGCATTCGCCAATTTGACTTAAGTGGTGAAGTCACTGCAATTGACCAATAGAATTAAAGCCCTAATCAACCCTAATTAATTCTAAGTTAATTTAAGCCACATCAGCTCTATGGTAAAAATAACTTTACTGTGGGACCCATTTTTAAAAAAAACTTTTGATTATTGCATATAAGTCCCCATTCATTTAATAATATCTTACAAATTAAAATTAACTTTTATTAGATTACAATTTTTTTTAAACTCATATTATCGTTCTTCTTCTTCTTCATCCTTCACCCTTCTCCCAACTTCCCTTCAAAACCCTAAATCCTAAATTCCATCCATATGTTCTTCTTCTGCAACCTTCTCCCAAATTGGACATACTCCGCAATTCTTCAAATCATATGTTCTTCTATCTTCTTCCACTTTCGATTTTTGTTTACTCTCTCTGCGAACCTGCGAACAGATGAACATGACTTCGACCTCTTCGGCGCCAACGAAATCATATTCTCAAGGTTGGTGAAGACAATGAGATCGATAAATATGGACGAAAGATGAAGCTGCTCAAGGTGAAGGATGGGACACTCCCACCCATTTTTTAACCGTGTTCATGTTTGATGTTGAGCTTTCAGAGTAAATTTGCGTGTAATTCAGATCTGGTTATTTTTTCAGCAGATCGTCTATGGTACAAAGCACAATGATTCCATGTTGTAGCCTCCTTTGACAGGTTCATATCGATCCAATATGTATATTTTCCAATTCTATGTGATTGTGGATTAGATTTGTATTTATGTAATTAATGAATTCTGAAATGGAATTGAATTATCCAGAAATTGTGTAGTTGTGGATTAGGGATTGTATTTTATCATATGCATGAATTCTGAATTTGCATTTGAATTGAATTTTGAGATAGTTAAATAAGACTTCACATATCTGATACATATGTTTATCTTATGGTTTGAGGACACATTTAAATGGATATGCTCCTCCATTGGGCTGTTGATTTTTTTGTTATTTGTTACCCTGTTTGATGCAGGTTTTATTAGCCTTATTGGCTTTGTGGTGAGCTTCTGTCTATGATGGTTAAGCATGCTGCTTCTGTCATAGATGGTTAAGAATTACGTGGATTCTGCCCTATGGTGGTTAAGCATTATGCCCTTTGTTGGCTTTATTGATCTTTGCTTCTGTTAAATAGTTAAGCCTCGAATTATTGCCTTACAAGACATATTTGTCAATCTGAATGTAAAGAAGAATAAATTATCCATAATATAAACATTATTACAGCATGAGTTAACCATCCAAAACATATATCGAAAACCAAAAATATAATTGCCTAAAACTTGCTCTGAAATATTAACTCTTTTCTTGCTTTCAGGGGTTTGTTTCGACTGTAAGACATATGCGCTCATTCGTTCCTGCCATTTATGACATAACAGTGGCTGACCCTAAAAGTACTCCTGCTCCTACAATGATAAGACTCTTAAATAGGAAACCTTCTGTGGTAAGCTCATTTAATTAAAGTTTCAGTAATACATTTATTTTCATAATCCTAATCATCTAATTGAAATCCTTTGTATGCCATGAAATTAGAAAATGATAAAACAGAAAATGATAAAAAACATTGGAGAAGGCAAAGTATCCGAAACAAACAATGGTGTTACAGATATTGATATTCCACCAGACCTGTTGATTACAGAATTTAAGGACCCAATCGTAGCAATAGTTAATTCTACATATCCGGAATTTACGAGCAATTCTTGCTTCTACATTGGAGGTTGTTGACAAAATATCTAAATCATATTCTTGATTTAATGGCAGGTATACATGATTCAATTTTTATATTCATTTGAACTAACTATTTAAATTCCCAATACAGGAGACGTGCGTGATTATTTCAGCGCAAATTCTGTTGATAAGTCGGAATTCCACGATGTAACATTGGTTGACATCCTCACCCCAGAATTTCTCAGTTCACTACAAACATCAGGATTACCTAACCATCATATAAAACTAAAGGTTGGGACACCAATTATGGTCATGAGAAACATCAACCAGTATGAAGGCTTATGTAATGGAACAAGGTTGATAATAACAAAGTTGGGTGGTGTGATTTAAACTATGTGATTTTTTTTCTGGTGGTAAAATTACTCTTGTTTGGGTGGAGCTAGAAGTTGAGTGTTAAGCCTTTGTTGGCTTTTATATGTACCAGTATGTAAACTTGTAACAGGATCGTGGCATGTCTTATGTTGTGTTATTATTAATATATTTCTTTAGCCTTTACAATAAAAAAAAATTCATGATGAACATGCAAAGTTCAAATCAATAACTACAAATGTAGTTGACAAGGAAATCTTCAACAATATATAAGTAGCCTGATATTAATGAAAATAATTTCAGCCACAAACACTTTATTTGAAAAATATTATGTTGATTTCTTTTATATTTTTAAACCAATCCTTAAATGTTTACTTATAACTGTATATTCAAAACATAACACCCAACTACAATGACTATTGTGAATCACACCTCAAAATAACAACACTGACATACTTAATACCATAATTTAAAACAAAAGCATCATATAACATAAAAACATTTATATTACACAAAATAACATAAAAACAAAAACACCCATTGTCAAGAGAAACTGTTTTTAACATGTTCACACACACAAATGCAACTGATACTTTGATATACATTCATGTCTTTGACTTAAATAAAAACACAATCATCAAACTCTTGATCTATTGACGACTGACACAGCAACCAATTGTGTTCCAGATGTAATAGCCGGGCTTGGTTTGTCACACATTACAAATCTAAGACGATCACCATCCTGAATGCGGCATTCCTTCACAAAATCAGACCACCCATCGTAAATGAACCTCTAAACAAAATACTTCCTCTTAGCATAATGGAGTTCACATTTGAAGACCTTTTTCAAATCTGAATCCCTGAACAAAACACGCGTATAATGCTTGTCCAAGCAATCGCGGATAACTTTTTGCGGGAATTGCTGCACGTAAAACATAAAACGCCACAAACTATAATTACAACTGTCAAAATAAAAACAACAAAAATATCCAACATTCAATGCGTATATTCTTATAATTAAAACGCCTATATTATACATAAGCTAAATAACTTAATATACTTACAAGAACATTTCTCCCAGCTACCTTAGCACATTCTATAACCTTACACCATGAAAAGTACCTGTGTCCATCAAGATCCTTCGTTTGAACGGGTTCTACAATCCTGCAACTCTTTCTCTTTTTATTCGCACGTTCTGACGACCTCATTTCAAACCCAGCTCTTGCACCCAAACTGACACCAACTCCCCCATCAATCGTTGTTTCTCCCGCTGCATCTTTGCCCTTCGTTTTACTATATATTCGATCACTTCTTCTACGCCCTACTTGAACCACACCCTTCACATAACCTTCCTTCAACACTGCTTTACCTTTCCCATCCCTCTTAGTTTCATCACCGATCATCATTTCAGACCGACATCCACTACTTTCCCCAGTGACAACGACATCCCGCCCATCATTCTTCCCTGCATGACTTTTCTGCCATAGATTCTTAACCTCCCGGTTGTCTAACAAGCTGTTGACCAATTTCTCCCTATTCAACCTATCCCATGTTGATTCAACCTCCATCTTAGAGGTGTTCCTGCCAAAAGAAAACCCTTTTACTGGAAAATACCACATTTTATCAAAATTCTACAAACTATAAAAGCAACATACAAAAACAAACTACACACACATTCGCCTCAATTAATGATTCAATGAACATAAAACAAAAACTTAAAAAAAAAACAAATCACAAACATATAACATGTTGGTGCAACCTCCATCTTCGATAAGTTGCTGATAACATAAACCACTTTTAATCACCAATACATGATTTGATCAAAATATTACAAACTATAAAAAATAACATGCAAAAACTATAACACACACAATCGACTCTAAAACTAATTCAGTAAACTAAAGACTCATCTGAACCCGGGTCAGCCTTTCAAACAACCCATCATAAGACTCATCTGAGCTATAATCACTGCAAAGTACTATTCAACATTACATACTGTGTTTAGAAAACATATTACTACATGAATTTAAAAATCATACTTACGCATTTTCCAATTTGTTTGCAGTTCCATCAATACCATCTACCCCGACACCAGCAATACTTGACTCCCCAACTAAAGACTTTGAACAACTGCAAACACAAGAACAATATATATAACATCAGAAAAACATCCCAAAATACAAAACTAATAATATTAGAATACCATTTCTGTTAAGCATCTGTCACACAGCAATGTCTTTTATACTCAAACACAATAAATTAAATGTTTACCCTTTTACACATTCTGATACCAAGTCTTCACACTGATCAGGAATGACAGATGTATCAACCCTAACTATTTCAGGGACAGTAACAGATACTTCTTGCTTCACAATCACTTCATCATCCCCACCATCCTTCAAACTCTCCAAACACAAAGGATCAACATCATGACAAAAATCTTCAAATGATGACAACTTAACCTTCTTGCCGGTACTTTCCTCATATTCCTCCGCAGCTTCAAGATACTCATAGTAAAGTTCTTTGATCTTTGCATCAAACGGGAAGACAGGATTCTTCGATCGACACCTACACGTATTCAGAACATTTAGATGACTGTCGATTTATAACATTATCCTACAAAAAACAAAAACAAGCATGCATCTAAACCAGACAATAAAACCCAAAAATCGGTACCCACATAATAACATGCAAGACGAAATATAATGCCCATACACAAAATAGGAACCTACTGTCGCTACCGCGAAAATTAACAGAGTCGCCACTAACATATTTATCCTGAAAAGGAAGGGAATGCCAGCAAACCACAAAACAAAACAACGGTCTCACGACCAGAGAAAAAGGGTAAGGGAGTCGGTTACGCGAGGGGAAGGTGTTAGCACCCCACGCGCCCATCGTACTCGATGGTATCCACGCTTGTGTCTAAATCTATGGGTGTGTAAGCAAACTGCGCTAATCTGGACTAAAATGAATGCAGAATGTAGGGAAAAGAAAGAGTTATGCTCGCACGGGCCCTACCCCGCTGCCTACGTATCTGTTTTGCAGAATCAGAGCTACCGTAGCTCGGCTAACTAATTTCTGTTTGTTTTGTATTTTTTAGGTGAACAAGTTACATTCACACTCCGCTGCTCGACCTTTGGAGGCTTACGCTTGGGAATGGAGCGGAAATAACAAGCTCTTAAGAAAAGAAAATCAAAGAGTGTGGTTTGTGTTTTAAAGAATGCATGAGGAAGACCTAAGTTAAGGGGGAAAGCTTGCTACCTAATGTTATCATACAAAGGGTATCAGTCTAAACTAAACTAAACAACCTACGGGGGAAAAAGGGAAGCACACAATAAGCACACAAACGAGCATCGGCTCGTAAAGCAAACAAACCAACGGTACTGACCGAATGGTAGAAAAGCGGTCCCGCCATAGCCAAGGGGAGCAGCTCAACCCAAGTCAACCAAGCATTAGACCTCGTGAAAATGATCGGGCCATAGACAAGAGGGCGGACCCCTCTCAGCAACCAAGCCGTCACGGATCATAAAGGAAAACGGTGCGTGCGTACACCGAGCATCAACGCCGAGCGACGCGAGCTATAAGAAAGGCGGGGGTCCGGCTGCATGAACCCTTTTCCTGACATACTCGATAACAAGATCTTGTGCAGGTTCAGAAGCAAGCGACGCGAAGCGTGCGCATACTGAACAGACTCGATGAGACTAGGCGGGGGTTGATTGCTAACCCTTTCCGCGTGCCTTCCAAGAGGACTTAACGGAGTGCCATATAGGACTTATTACACCGTGACTCCCTGCCGCAAAGCACAAATGTAAACACACCAACAAAAACAGAGCCTCTTTCGAGGGCTTGGCCAGATGCATGTCTAAGTCCTACTTCTCATGTTACAGGATGATGCGAGAAAGCGATAAAGTACAGAAAGAAGTAAAAGGGAATAGGGAACGATACCAAACGGATAGCAAATCCGCAGTGAGCTAGCAACGCAAGCAGAACTAAGAAACTTCACGTAATCTAACATCCAGCAAAGCCAGGAGTCCAGCATAAGCGTCAAAGCGATGCAGTGCGAAAATAAATCACCACCGCTATGTGGTGCGTATCAAACACAACCACACAAGCAACCTGCAAGAGAAACATAAGCCAGACGATATAGGAATATACATCTCAATGAATGAGAGATCAGGTGAATCGCATCGGGAATAAGTTCGTGTCCCACAAATAAAGTGGAACACAACACAAGTCAAGTCGCACCGGAAGCGAGTTCGTGTCCCACAAATAAAGTGGAACACGGAGCAATCGAAGGTCCTCTCGAGGTACCTCGCACATCTCAACAACCAAATCAGTAATAACAAGGAGGCATGCACCCGCCATAGAAAATAATAGAAGTTAAATTCTAAGTAAATTCTAAAATAAAATCTAACAAGATTAATTGTTTTTCATGACATTTTCATCTAAAAGTAATAGAACAAAACTATGTGCAAAACAATTAAATTCTAACGAGCAAAAGATATTACATGCTTTTGATTATCTTTTTTTTATCAACCAAAAATTAGCAAAACTCAATGATTCTATATTCTATTATCATGTCAAAATCTAACAAAAATATCATTGTTTTCACACATTTTTATTATCTAAAAGAAATAGGAAACAAACTAGTTAAAACAACTAAATCTAATATGTAAAACTATGCACACAGGGGGGTTTAATGTGGAATCAAATGTCATGAAGAGAAATAGGGGCGCAGGGCCCAATCACTGGCCCATGGGTGTTTTGTTACAGCATGTTGTATGCCAAAAAAATGAAGATGAACTTCTATAGGGGCGAATTAACAGCAATTGGTGGTGCAGGGAGAAACAAAGGCGCACTGGCCCATCCAGAATTTGGCCCAAGGGCGTTTTTGTTGTAGTTTCTTATCATGCCAAAAAGAAGAATGTGAGGTTGGGCTAAGGGGTGTGGATAGCGCGCAAACTGAAAGCCCAAGGTTATGATCCAATTATTTTCAGCTTTTGCTTAGTTCAAACTTTAATAACTAAAAATTCCAGATCCTATTATCAGTTAATCACATTAAGTCTGTTAAACCACAATTCAATTGCCAAAATAATCACAAATATTCTCACTTAATTACACATTAGCAAAAGGAGAATTAAAAAGAGGGATTAGGGTTTTACATGGCAATTGGAATCCTTCTCAGACTCTCCTCTCATCGGACACGACGGCGGCACAGCGGAGATGATCATCTTCTCCGACCGAACCTCGCTCACGTCTCTCATCTCTCCATCTCAATAACTCCGATCACTCTTATCACCGGCGAAGTGTGACGTACGGACTTGTCCTCCTTCTCCTTCGTGAACTCGCGGCGGCGATTCCTCTGATTCAAACTCAGCTCAACCAGAAACAAATCCGGTTCTTCTTCAATCTTGATTCAACGACGAGAAATCCAGAGATAAAGTGGTACATGAACGAGTTTTCGTTACCGATCTGCTCCTTCCCTTTCAGACGGATTCTGCGTGATGATGATGCGATGATGACGAAGATCGAGTCGAATGGTGATGAAACATCGAGAACTCGGTAAGAGGTCCTTTCTTCTCCTGGTTTCTTTCCGAGTTGTTGCGCTGTTATCGTATCATGTTGATGCAGATGAAGAAGAATTGAAGTCGTTGCTTGAAGGTTGCAGGTTGATTGAAGCGATGGAGAAGAATTGCAAGGAAGCTGAGTTCGGTTTGTTGCAGGTTATCGAAGGAATTGATGGATTGGAGGTTGTTTCGGTGATGATGTTGATGAAGATTGAAGATTGAAGATTGTTGTGAGTTAATTTCACCATTTCTGTTGGAGGTGAATCGAGAAAGAACGATGAAGGTTGAAGGTTTTTGTGGTGATGATCAATGAATGGAAGAGGATTTCGGTTAGAGGTATGAAGAAAGCTTCAATCGATCTCAAGAAAGTTTGTTACGAATTTGTTACATTTCTTTTTTTCACATATCTTTCTGTTTCTGATTTTTCTCTTTGCCTTTTGTTATGGTTGAAGAATGAAGATGATGAAGATGATAGAAAGAGATTGGTTATGGCTGAGAATGGAAGATGTGAGATTATGGATTCAAGTTCTTGTATGGTGAATCGGTGGTGAGATTGAAGAATTGATGAATGAAGAGTCTGAAGATTAATGGTTGAAGATGGATCGTGAAGAGCTTGAAGTTTGTTACGTTTCTCTTTCGGTCCTTCATTTTTTCGTTCTCCGTTTTCTGTTATGGTTTGTTACTGATTTTTTTCCTTATGCCCCCCTCCTGAGCTTGAGCTTTTGTGTTGTTTTTTGATTCGGTTCTCCTCAAGCTTCTTGGACCGGTTCTGGATTTTGAAGTGCAGTACCGTTTAGGTGTTGCTGCAAGTTTCATTTTGGTTGAACCGAAACCGGTTCGGTTGATTATGTGATGCAGCTCTTGTAGAATGAGAATGGCGATTGTGTATGGTGCAAGCTGTAGCAGGCATTTGGGCCTTAGAAGAATAGGCCCCCCTCTTTGTTGTAATTTCTTTGTAATTTTGCTTTTGTAATGGACCTCTTGGATTTGAACTTGTAATTGCCTTTGAATGAATGTTTGAATGTAATCTTGTAAATTTCTCTTGTGAAAAACCTTGAATTTATCTCTTGACTTTGTAGGCTTCTCAACAATGTTTCTTCCAATTTTGCATCTAGATCTCAATGACATAAAAAATGAACGAAACTTGGATGATACTTCAATGAGCTTGAATTCATGACGATCTCGATGAATGATTAAATCTTGAATGCGCTTTCAAATTAAACAACCTCATCCAACCAAAGACATAAGGAATGAACATTGATCTTGAATTTTTAAATGGTGAACATACGTTGAATCGGGATTGAATGAAGAATTTTAGTCTTGTAAAGTATACCATTGAATGAACATGAGCCTTTGAATTTTGATGGACTTTGCATAACACTCGTGGATCTTAGCTTGACTTAAATCCTTGATGAACAAAATGCCTTGAACGAAGTTTGAATAATAGGATCAATTAGAATGTTAAATCAAATTCATCCTCAAATCATTGGGACCCTATTTCAATATCAATCCCTTAATTCAAACCTTATTCATACGTTGAGTCACTAGTAAATCGAAAGTATAATGGTGCCTTGAACACAACGCTCTCCTTAAGCTCATAACTTTGTACCATGACTCATTCCTTGCAGTTCACTCCACAAGCATGTTGACTTAATGACCTCGAACAATAGAGACTCTTTTAGCTTTTTCTTGATTTTTGGGAGACGAAATAAACGTCTACCGTAACTTATAGCACGGAGAAAGAGGGCAAATTTTGGGGTGCAACAGCTGCCCCTATTCAAACTTCTTGAACCTGACGAGCGAGAAACGAAAGTTTCGAACCGTTGAGGTGGAAGGAGATTGAATACCAGAATGAACTCGAAAATTTGCTCTCTTGATCAATAGAAGATTCCATCTTGCAATAAGAAGGAATGTACCACCCCGCAAGCAGGGAGAAAAAACTTCAATCGATCTAGATAATAAATATGTTCCAACTTGTGATAAGAAGGAACGGGCACCCACAGGCAGGGGAAAACACTTCAAATGATCTGGGCATCAAGAGAAGGAACATCTCGACTGATCTGAGTATCAGGCGTAGCAGATGTCTCCGAACATGCATCGGGATAGATGTCTTAGGTCGATCTGGGAATCGAGGGAGATACAACGGTTGAATCGGACATCAACGGGTAATAGGTATCTCTGATCTGGGAATCATGATCTGGGAATCTGGGCAGACATCTCTTCTGATGCAATTAAATCATCAGGTAGATATTCCTACTAATCTGGGAATTAGCGGCTAGCTCCTTCGTAAGACCACGGGGATCCGGAGGCGGTTCCTTCAACTGAACTAGTAATCAGGATAGGAACAATATCTCTTCCGAACTGTGTACGCCGGGGAAAGAATGCCTTTAAACTGATCTAGACATGATGCTAGAAAATAAGTAGGACAATCTTCATCTGAATGAAAAAGTCAATCAGGCAAACATCTTCATCTGATCTGATGATATCAGTGGCTTGCTCCTTCGTAAGACCACGGGGATCCGGAGGCGGTTCCTTCAACTAATCTGAATCTGAATATTAGGATAGGAACAGATGTTTCTTCCGAACTGTGTACGTCGGGTAAAGAAAACGTCCTCAACTGATAGTAAGGTATCAGGACTGGGCAAACGAGTTTCTTCTTCTGAACGAACTAAATCGTCAGGGAGTAGATATTTCCAACTGATCTGATGTATCAGAGGGCTTGCTCCTTCGGAAGATCTTGGGAGATCCGGAGGCGGTTCCTTCAACTGAGCTGGATATCAGGATAGGAACAAATATCTTCCACCGATCTGGGGGCATCGGGAATAGGAATGTCTTTGAACTGATCTGAGCTATGCCAGAAAATAAGTAGAACAATCCTCTTCTGAATGACAAAGTCAACCAGGCAGACATCTCCATCTGATCTAGATATCAGTGGCTGGCTCCTTAGGAAGATCTTGGGGAGATCCGGAGGCGGTCCCTTCAACTGATCTGAATATCAAGAATAAGGACAGATATCTCATCCGAACTGTGTGCGCCGGAAACGAAATGTCTTCAACGGATGAAATGACATTCCTCTTCTGATCTCAACATCAGGATAACGCCCGTAATGATTAGGCGAGTATTGCTCTCTGGGGAGCATTCGTATCTGGATAACTTTCCTGCAGAAAGAAACAACAGATATGATATGGTTTATGCATGATGTATGTATGAATGTGTATGGAATAACGTTTCCGAGAAGGAAGACGCTATACGCTTTTGAGAATGCAATGCAAATGATGCATGATTCGAACGTTGCTTGGGGAAACAGCGGAAGAGCACTGAATTGCTGAAGTAGTCCTGGAGAGAGTATGGAACTCTGCGGGGAGAACAAAATGAGTGACCAAAGGTCACAACTGTGAGCTTGCAATGATGGATCAGAGATCTTCTGGAGATGATCAAATCTAGACGCGAGCTCTGGTTGGGGAATAAATCCTGCTTGGGGAATATGGACATCCCAATTAACTGCTTAGGGAATACCTTGGCAACTTCACTGGAGAAGCAAATTCTCGACATTTTAGGGATATGGAGATGTGAGCAAGTCATGGAGATAACTCTGGTGAGGAGTGACCAACTTGCTGGTGAATAAAGCATTCCGCTGGGGAAAATCCTTGAAGGACACAGATTCTACGGAGGATGCATGTGAATCTCTGCTGAGGAAAGACTCAGTGAGGAAAATGAATACTTCTGCATATCGATCCGCTAGGGATATGAGAGATCCGCTGGGGATAAGGAACTTAGCATAAGAACCTTTTGTTAAGACAACTCCACTGGGGAATGAGATAACTCTCCTGGGGAGAACAGGTCAATCTGTTGGGGAGAGAAAGGCTCTACTGGGGAAAGAGAGGCATTCGGGCAAGGAACCTCATTAAGAGCTTACTGGGGAATCAGATACCATCCAATCATGATTCAACTGGGAGAAAGCATTCCATTGGGGAATAAGGATTCTGAAGCACGAAAATTGCATTGAGACGTGCTTTACTGAGGATATGAGAATCTTGGAACAAAGAAAGTCTCATCTGAATGTACTCAGCTGGGGAGTGAGAATCTATCATTAGGAAGCACTCGGCTAGGGAGTGAGAATCTCTCACTTGGCTAGATTTGCCAACACGCTGACATGGTGTACTCGAAGGGATGTACCTGCGAGATAAACAGATGAAAATGCCCCAGGATATAGCATGACGTCTTTGAGGTTTCCTCACATGGAAGAGGATAATGATGCTCACTCACAATGGGCAAATGCAAGAGCAAACAGGTTATCAGACATCTCGGCTTTGAAACTTTCCAAACAGGCAATGGATTCAATGAGTTGGCAAGCGAGCAGTGACTAGAATACCAAACAAGTACTGACCGGGGTATCAAACAGGCATTGACTTTCCGAGAGAGTGCCACCAGGAAGTGGGCTTAAGAGGTCAAGCAAGTGTTGACTTCAAAGGGACCAAACAGACATTGGCTTTCATAGTGTTCTGCATATTTGTATGATTGTAAGAATGCCAACAAGTATTGGACTTTCAACTTCAGACCATTGAGGATGACGACCCTGATGGTTCTCAAGTTCATAAGTTGTTTAGTTCACACCTGAACTTTAAACTGAACACCTCCTGATGAGGAAAGAATGACATTGTATATTGCTTTGCCCCAGCTTGTAAGGATTTTGAAGAGATTCATCAAGTAAGAACTTCTTGAGATTCGTGCTATCATAGAAAACTTGCCCCAGTATCATGAATTTTGGAACCATGCCCCTGATTGACCTGTATTGGAAGTAGCTTCGACTATGCTTGGGTGAATGCCCCTGATTGCTTAGCACTTTGAGAGATTATTCGAATCTTGACCTGATTGCCTCAGATTGAGTGAAAACTTGCTCGACAAAGTATTTAACTGCTTTTGTGCCTCTGAGGGTGATCAGACTTTGAAATATTTCTACCTCTGCTCAATAGAATTCTGAAGACAACATGCCCTTTGGGAGGAATAAACTTTTCATCTGAAGTTCATGATGGAAACTTTCTTGATGTTAAGCACTTGTTCACATGCAAAGAATGTTTATTATGAGAAATATAATTCTAATGCAAAGAGCATGTTTGTCTTGAAGTTTAAAGAAACTTTTTGAAAGGATGTCGTAACATCGATTTTTTATGAAAGAAAGATGGTGCGATACCAACTCAAGCGTTTATCAAAACTCCTAGGAGTCAGCTTACCGTACTCTCGTGTATAGTCTGCTTTCGAATTAACCCTGCTTCAGTTAGGACTTTTAAGGGTTGTAACGTGGCCAGGTTCACGGTTTTTTAGAAAAAAGGATTTTTAGGCTCAAATTATTTGGTGCCCACCCCCTTCGTGATGTTCTCCAATCCTAAGTTCAGTTAACTCGATACAAGCATTCATCTTTGAAGAGGAGTTTGGAAATGATTGAGGAGTCAATGAGGTCTTCTGGACACGGCAGTCACTTTACCTTTCATTTTTGGTGTCTGATCACACGACTTTGTTCTTTGTTGAGGATTTTTATTTTGTAATCCTTGTTTTTCGCTTTTGCTTTGCTTTTTTTTTTGTTTCCCTAACTTTTGCCTGGACAAATTCTTTTGAATTTTGATTTGGATGTCCAGCGGGATGCCCTAACTTTTGCCTAAGTCACATGCTTTCAAGTTGTTGACTTAGCGGGCTTTTCTTTTTTTGTTTTTTCATTCTTTTTTTCCTTTTTTTTTTTTTGAACAAGTCGTGTGATCCTGAATCTATGATTTGTTAGAAGTGATTGTGACTGCCTGAGTCTTTGATTGATGAAGAATTACCATTGTGGTATCGTCATTTTTTGACCTCCTGATGTGAGGGATAAACCACAGCGGTTTTGATGTTGGTCTCGATCTCCTGATGTGAGGGATAATCGTTGTGGATTTGACTTTCCTCAACCTTTTGAAAGATAACCATTGTTGCATCCTTAGATGTGTGCCTCTGATGAATTTCAAACACTCGATCAGGTTAACTGAATACTACCCGCCCCTGGGTTAAATGTGAGGGTTTTTTCATGAATAAAAAGAAACTCCTACTTCGAAGGCTCAGAAGGGTTAACGAAGGTCTATCTCCCTTATATCTCCAGTGTTTGGGAATTTGAAACAATGCCTGTACATCATCAACAGGGTTCTACTCAAAAGCATACCATTTGAGTTTCTTGGTATCGTCTTCATCATTCTCCCTTCGGAGTTATCATGCTTTGTTAACAAGAGTTAGGTATCACAAAAAACATAGAAAAACATATAAGAGCAAAAGCGAATGGATTTTTTCAAGACAAACATATCCAATGCATTATGATTATAGTTCAAAAACAAACAGGTTTTACATACAACAGTATTGCATAAAACAAGAAAGCTTAAACATGAACATGCATGATGAATTAGGAATTGCCAATGTTGAGGAGATCATCTCCGTATGGACTTATTGCTTCAAAAGATCCGCTAAGTCGGAGGAGAACTTCAATTCTGGACCTCAAGTGCGAATGTGATAGCCTTTGAGTCAATCAGGTCTTGAACCTTGTCTCTGAACGGATGACAATCCTCAATCAGATAACCAAGTGCCCCCAGAGTGGAGAACACGCCAAGCATCAACATATGTTCCTGTAGAACACTTTAGATTACTTCACAGAAGAAGATTTCAGCGAGACCATACAAAAGTTGTAAGTGTTCAACTTTAGAGATTTGAGCTGTGCTAGTGGTGCACAACCTCAAGATACAAGGCGTCTTTCTTATCCCTCGATCGGGAGCCCCAAAAAAACAACGACTAGAGTTCATGAATGCTTTAGGGATTTGAGCTGCCAATGATGCAAACTCAAGAACACGGAGTCTTGCTTATCCCTCGGTCGGGAGCCCTAAATATAGATGAATAGCTGTTGTGAAGGAACCTTTTGGCATTACAGGTTGCAAGTGATTCTCATGAGTTACTCCTCGAAGAAGAACAAAGATTCTGCTTGCAGCAGATGAAATGGGATTGACTAGTAGAAACCATTATGAATATGCTCAAACACATCTGCATCGAGTAAGTCCTGGACTCTTTGTACCTTAACACCTTGTAAGGATTGGCATTATGATCAGGTGCCCCCAGATTGGAACACCGAGTATCGTCATCGAAATCAGGAGAGCTACCTGTGGTAAGAAACCACCCAAAGCACAAATCTTTAACCAACTGAAATTCCATCAAGCAGGAAAGTAACTGAATACCAGGAATTGAGATTACATCAACTTGCTTCTTACTCTTTCCGTCTCTGTTAACAAGCAAAGGTTACTGAAAAGGACACTCCAAGAGGAGGAGGTAACTCAGGATGTGAAGCAGAACCTTGAGAATAAGAGGTGTCTATGTGAGCCACTTTTGATTACTGTCTGGAAGAAGATTCCGACGAAGTCACACGGAATTTGTAAGTGCTTTAGGGATTCGAGCAATGCAAATGGTGCAATGCTCAAGATAGACAATGTCTTGCTTATCCCTCGTGCGGGAGCCCCAAGCAATTTCAAAGACTTGTAGATACTAACATCACGAACAGGTGCCCCAGAATAGAACTCACACCTAGTGTCATTGTCATCAAACAGAGAATCTGTAGACATCCATACAGTGCGGAGCTTAACCAGTTGCAAATAAAGCAAGCATGGAAGCAAATGAGAATAAGACCTATCTTCGAAAAGAACCCCAACCAAGCTTTCTTCTTGATCACCCCACAAAGTTGTTTCATGACTGACCTTTGAACACACAATAAGAACAAATCAAGTCTCTGAGTCTGGTGAGAGTACCAAGTTTGAATAAAAGATCCTCAATCCTGAACACCTGTTATGCATGAAATGTATGAGATGCATGATATGAATGCAATGCCATGTTCATTCAATTTCCAAGGAATCCTCATGTTTTGATTTTTTTAGCAAGAAGGAGATGGAAAAGCTTGACACGAGGCTTAAAGATATGATTCCTTTGAAATGGAAGGAACATGTATGCTAGTTATTTTTTGTACATCATTTTTTGGAAAGTAAATATGCAATGATGCAAAGTGGTGGGAACCACAATACTGGATATATCTGATGACGCCGAGAAATCACACAGCACAAGTTCAAAGGTTCGGCATAGTTTCGGACCACCACACACACCACAAGTCACCAACGGAGCAAGTTACCATCGGAACCAGAACATATAGTCACCAACACACTGGAATAGAACATAGATTACCACTCGGACAAGAACCATAGTACCCCACGAACAGGAACCAATAGTACACTCGAACAAGATCAACGGTAACCCACGAACAAGAACAGCGGTCACCAACAATGTACCTGTTAAGCAATGATTGATTCCCGCCCCACTCACGGGTAAATCTAGGCCAAGGTAGGTCGAAAAGCCAACAGAGGATCGAATGTAGGCGTTATCATACGATATTGCCTCATTCCACCAAGCTCTGCCCGTGGATACGTGATCAGATCAATCAGGCATACGCCTTCTGTCCGTCACGGCCACTCTAGTCCTAGTTCCTAAGGTATCACTCATGACCTGGGTATTGGGTCTTTTACCTCTTGAAACACCCACCCACAGATAGAAATCCAGACAGTCCAGAATATAATGCAGAAAAGTAAAGCGCACATAGAATGCAATGCAAACAGGTAAAATATGCAAAGCAATAAAACACCCAAGATAAACACACAAGCGCTAGGATCGACTCGCTGAGTCCGGACCAGCAACAGGTCGAGACGTCCCCAGCAGAGTCGCCAGCTGTCGCTACCGCGAAAATTAACAGAGTCGCCACCAACATATTTATCCTGAAAAGGAAGGGAATGCCAGCAAACCACAAAACAAAACAACGGTCTCACGACCAGAGAAAAAAGGGTAAGGGAGTCGGTTACGCGAGAGGAAGGTATTAGCACCCCTCGCGCCCATCGTACTCGATGGTATCCACGCCTGTGTCTAAAACTATGGGTGTGTAACAAATCTACGCTAATCTGGACTAAAATGAATGCAGAATGTAGGGAAAAGAAAGGATTGTGCTCGCACGGGCCCTACCCCGCTGCCTACGTATCTGTTTTGCAGAATCAGAGCTACCGTAGCTCGGCTAACTAATTTCTGTTTGTTTTGTATTTTTTAGGTGAACAAGTTACATTCACACTCCGCTGCTCGACCTTTGGAGGCTTACGCTTGGGAATGGAGCGGAAATAACAAGCTCTTAAGAAAAGAAAATCAAAGAGTGTGGTTTGTGTTTTAAAAGATGCATGAGGAAGACCTAAGCTAAGGGGGAAAGCTTGCTACCTAATGTTATCATACAAAGGGTATCAGTCTAAACTAAACTAAACAACCTACGAGAAAAGGGGGAAGCACACAATAAGCACACAAACGAGCATCCACTCGTAAAGCAAACAAACCAACGGTACTGACCGAATGGTAGAAAAGCGGTCCCGCCATAGCCAAGGGGAGCAACTCAACCCAAGTCAACCAAGCATTAGACCTCGCGAAAGTGATCGGGCCATAGACAAGAGGGCGGACCCCTCTCAGCAACCAAGCCGTCACGGATCATAAAGGAAAACGGTGCGTGCGTACACCGAGCATCAACGTCGAGCGACGCGAGCTATAGGAAAGGCGGGGGTCCGGCTACATGAACCCTTTTCCTGACATACTCGATAACAAGATCTTGTGCAGGTTCAGAAGCAAGCAACGCGAGGCGTGCGCATACCAAACAGACTCGATGAGACTAGGCGGGGGTTGATTACGAACCCTTGACCGCATGCCTTCCATGAGGACTTAACGGAGTGCCATATAGGACTTATTACACCGTGACTCCCTGCCGCAAAGCACAAATGTAAACACACCAACAAAAACAGAGCCTCTTTCGAGGACTTGGCCAGATGCATGTCTAGGTCCTACTTCTCATGTTAAAGGATGATGCGAGAAAGCGATAAAGTACAGAAAGAAGTAAAGGGGAATAGGGAACGATACCAAACGGATAGCAAATCTGCAGTGAGCTAGCAACGCGAGCAGAACTAAGAAACTTCACGTAATCTAACATCCAGCAAAGCCGGGAGTCCAGCATAAGCGTCAAAGCGATGCGGTGTGAAAATAAATCACAACCGCTATGTAGTGCGTATCAAACACAACCACATAAGCAACCTGCAAGAGAAACACAATCCAGACAATACAGGAATATACATCTCAATGAATGAGTGATCAGGTGAATCGCATCGGGAATAAATTCGTGTCCCACAAATAAAGTGGAACACGATGCAAATCAATCGCACCGGAAGCGAAACCGTGTCCCACAAATAAGGTGGAACACGAAGCAATCGAAGGCTCTCTCGAAGTACCTCGCACATCTCAGCAAACAAATCAGTAGTAACAAGGAAACACGCACCCGCCATAGAAAATAATAAAAATTAAATTCTAAAACAAAATCTAACAAGAGCAAATTGTTTTTTATGACATTTTTATCTAAGAATAAGAACAAAACTATGTACAAAATATTAAAATCCTAACAAGGAAAATAGTACACGTTTTTATTCATTTTATCAACCAAAAAATTAACAAAACTCGATGATTCTATATTCTATTATCATGTCAAAATATAACAAAAATATCAACGATTTCATGCTTTTATTATACTAACAATATTAGAAAACAATGTGGTAAAAAAACTAAGTGAACTATGTAAAATCAAGTACACAGGGGGGTTCAAAATGAAAATAAGGTGTCAGCCAGCAGCTTGGGCGCAGGGCCACTAGAATCAGGCCCAGACAGATGTTTTTGTTACAATTCATTACATGTTTTTGTCAAAAAGAAAGGTGGTGCAATGGGCTCAATAGGGGTGTGAACTGAAACTCGGTGAAGGCCCAAGGTGTGATGTTTTTGTTTCAGATTTTTTGTCAAGAAACGGTGATGGCGTTGGGCTCATGGGGTGCATATAGACTCGGTACAGGCCTAAGGGAATCTCTGGTCCATCACAATTTTTATTCAACTTGTTTATCAACTTTTGTTAAACTAAATCAATTAACAGCAATTAATCAAATCAAATTCAATTAAAACTGATTAATCAAGATCAAACACAAAAAGGGAGTTAGGGTTACGTGAATGTGACTATTGGAGTTTTGAACGTCTCTCTCCCTCTTTCAATCGGCAATGGCGGTGCCTCCGGTGAAGCTTCTCCTTCCTCGTCGATTTAATTTCTGTTCTCTCCTCTCTCAATCTTTCGTTTTTGTTTTGATGTTGCGATTGGTGAAGTTGTTGATCGCAGATGCGGATTAAAGAATTCAAAGATTTCGGTGACGAAGGAGTTTGTTGAGGATTGCAGAGAATTAAAGGTGAACTGAAGAATTGTGTGTTGATAGTGAACATATGAAGATTGTGATGACGATGTTGATTGTAGAAGTATCGAGCGCCGAAGGTTGACGACGTTGTAGCGTGGCGACGCTGATTATGCAGCGTTGTTGGATACAGAGCGGAGGTTGCGTCGTCTTTCTTGCGAAGCCGATACCAGTTCTTAAGATCTGAAGATTTTGGTGGCGCCGATTGAAAGATGAAGCGGTGGAGAATTGATAGACCGAAGAAGATGAAGGTTACGTTTCTTTTTATTGCAATTTTCTGTTATCGATTTCCTTTGATTCTTTTACTGTTGGTGACTACGAATGATGAAGAAGATTGATGAGATGATGATTATGGTGATTTTCTGTGTATTGAAGGTTATGGTGGTGAATGGATTGAGGATGAAAAGGATGATTGAAGAGGTGATTATTGGTGGTTGTTGGTGGTTCAATGATGAAGGTTGAGAAACGAGGAAGATGAATGGAGAGAGTGCAGGATGAAGATGGTGAGAAAAGTTTGTTACATTTTCGGTTTCTGTTATCTTTTTTCTTTCTCAATATTCTTCCGAGTTTTCTCTGATTCTTACCGATTCTGAGTTTCTCTCCTGAACTGTTATTGATCCCTCCTCCCTTCTGATTCGGTTATCTGAGTTTTGTATTGATTCATTGTCCGAGTCCGGTCCGGTTTATTTGCAGCTGGGTTTGAAGGTTTAATCGTGTGGCTGAACCAGTCTGGTCTTGGGTGGATTATGCAGCAGCGGTTCAGTATGCAACAGTTTGGGTTTTTTCGGTTTGCTGTTTCACTACCAAGTTGGATCAGCAATGGAGGAAGCTTTTTGTTGAATGCACATAAAGCCTTTTTTATTTATTTTTGTTTTTGCTGAAGTTTGGTATTGAATACTTGTATTTGGACTTTGGGTATTTGTAATGAATAGAAACTTTTGTGTATTTTTGTAATCTTTGTTGTAATAACATGATGAATGTAATGGATTTGAACTTTGAATGGACTTTTGAATGTAACTTGAATGTGGACATTTTAAATTCCAATTACTCTTGCATTTCAACAATCCACATGAATCTTCTTTTCACATTAAGCACACTTAAATCCCGATTCAATCGATTAATTTGAACACACATTTGAATTCATAGCATTAGGTAACCTCTTGAATGAGTGTTTCCAAATAACAATTCCAACTTAACCTTCACTTCTTAAAACCTTAACTTCCATAATCGATCCAAGTCTCCTTATATTGCAAACAAAGTAACAATGATGAGAACAAAAACTTCCTTAATCACAATGAAACCATAAGTTCATCTCTCACGCCATGACTCGCATTGGTATTTCAATCCACCATAACAATAATGCCTTGAGTAGTCTTTGAAGAAAATAGTATTTGAGGCATAGAGGAAACCTCGACATATAAGCCAATTAATCCTCAATCAAACCTCCACAAATTCAAACACTCAGATGAGAAACTCTTTATTATTTTCCTTGATTTTTGAACGACGAAATAAACGCCATCCATAACTTATGCCACAGAGAAGAGGGCAAATTTTGGGGTGCAACACCTACAAAACTGAATATGAACAAAAACGTCGTTGTTTACCTGTCATCTTCAACTTTCCGGTTGAGGCTTGACATTTTCGACTAAGATGACCAAAGGTTCGTTTCGTACTAAAGAAAAAAGTGAAAACCTTGCTTTTCCCAAGTGATACGAATGGTACTGCCTCTTTGTAAAAACTCTTTCCAAACTAATACACATGTGAATGAATCTATTGATTTTTTATGTATCTGTTAAATAATAATAATAATAATAATAATAATAATAATAATAATAATAATAATAATAATAATAACTATATATCAACCATAAATACACACAATTATAATAACCAGTATTCATTGTTAAATATTTAAAAAATAGCCCTATTACAATTTTATAATAATTTTTTTTATTCATAAATATTAATGTTTATTATAAAAAAAATTGATTATAATATCAAATTATTTAAATAATCAACTATTTGGATTTTTATTTTGAAAGCAAAATAATAATAATTCATAATATAGTTCATAGACACTAAAATACCGATATTCGCCAAACTTCGTGCAAAGTTATAATTAAGAGATTACAATCTACAAAAATCCATTAACATTAAAATCAGAGCCAACTTGAGCTCAGAATAAATGACATGCTTCCTTGGTTTTTAGTTATGGTCTTTCTTGGTTGGTGTCATCATTCTTTCTTCAACGCCAACTAAATTCTCTGAGTAAATTCTTTAACGGAGCTTTCATTTGCATTTTCAATTTCATTGTTGTCCCCACGTACATCCCTAAAACTGTACTTGATTCAAATCGCATTCATGTAATATCATAATTCAGACCAACATGTATATCCAAAGAATAATTTAAAGGAAACAAAATCGTTTCAAAATGTGTTTGCAAAAAATATATTATAATATTAACCGGCAATGTTTCCAAAGTATCATTGTTTTCAACCCATAATTTAAAGCATTACCACAAAACAAAAAAGGAAAAAACAGCCAATTTAATTTATTCTACGCTTTTCCACGATCAAATACACATAAGGTGAAAAGCGCAACATGCTCCAAATTAAAGTATCGCTGTGGACCTCCGATTTTTTTTAATACCGGGCCATACCTCTGATCTGTAGAGATACGTGAACTGACTCTTTTTTGTCGCTTAATGCTTTCGCATTTTTGAAAATATCACAGAGTCGCCACCGACCTTTTATTTTATCCAATTAAGGAAAGGTTTATAAAAGAAACAGAAAAAAGACCTTTAAGAAATTCTGGGTAAGGGGGTAGGTTATACAAAGGGAAGGTGTTAGCACCCTTTGTATCCATGGTTATCCATGGGCTCTTAAGTTTGCTTAGCTCACTTGTTTTTCGATCACTTTTCAATTGCTCTGAAATTGCTCATATGTGGTTTCAAATACTTTTGTAAATTGAATTTTGTAATGATCCGTGTGTGGATGTATACAAAATGCTTGTTTATCTTTCGAAAGATGTTTTGAAAAGAACGTTAACTTTGTAATAATCCGTGTTTGGATGTATACAAAGTATTGTCTTTTTTGAAAGTTTTGAAAAATCAACAGTGTATGAGAATTTTGTTTGTTTTGATTTGAGCAAGCAAACTAGGAGGTCTACCCTGAGTTGTAAGGTCTTTATCCTGTTTCCTTTAAAAATCTATCCTTTCATCGGATATAAAAGCAAGGTTCGATTTTGTACTCAAAACAGTTGAATTTGACTTTGATTTTGAAAGATTGAGAAGGGATTACCTGAAGAGGTGCAAGTGTGATTGTGATTGGATTCAGATATTTTATCTTTGAAGTTAGTGATCTAACGGTTCAATTTTATTTTTGACATACACGCAGTTTATATTTGCTGGAAATTAAAGTGCGGAAATGTAAAGTGCGGAAAGTAAATCTACGCTATTACATCGATTGTGCGGGAAATGTAAACTAGCCTATTTACATGAATTTGACATCCTATACATTTATCTAGGAATTTTAAATTGCAAGAAAAATAAAAGGCATGTTTTTGGATTTTTTATGATTTATTTTAATTATAATTAATGCATAATTAATTAAATTAAAATGAAGAAAAAAGATGAAAATAGATTTAAACCTAGAAATAAGTTTAAAATATGTACAAAATATTTGTTAATTAATTTCAAAATAAAACTACTTTTTTTGGAATTTTTGGAAATTGATTTGAAATTGATTTAAGTTAATTAAAACATAATTATGCAAATAATTATACAAATAATTAAAACTTAAAAAGAAAATTATTCAAAATATGTACAAAATTAGTTTATAATATATAAACAATATTTATCACAAAGAACAATTTTTTTTATGATTTTTTGATTGGTTAGAATAATTAAAAAGCAAATATATAAATATATACTAATTAATTATGCAAAATATTGAAATATTGAAGAAAAATAAAATATTTTTATTTCAGAAAATAATATATTATTTTAGAAGTCTAAAAATATTTTTTGTGTATTTTTTGGATTTTTAAAACTATTTTTTATTAATTTAACAAAGAAATTAAATAAAAATAAAAAATAAAATAGAAATAAAGGATACTGATCCTGTGTGGTTGGATTGAGAGTCCATGGTAAAGATGGTTTGATCTGGCACGTTGGATTATTCATTAAATGAGATCAGGTGGTCCAGATGGTGAGGCACGTGGCAAAAGCTACACCTGCGAAGCACAGAATCAGAGGACAATTTAAAAAAAACGCGCGCGTCTGAACCAATGAGGTGGGGACACCTCATCATCTTCAACCTCTCGCCAGGGCCTTTTACAGCGTTTTTATGAAAAAAGCGCTATAGTAAGTGAACCTCAAACCTGCAAAATAGCGAATAGGGGTAAACATGCAAAGAAGTTTGGCGCGATGGTTCCATTCGTTTCGTCTTGTTCATGCGAATCTAATGGTGCTAATCAGAACTTCTAATTTTGCCTAATTTGGAAAGCCCTAAATTTGAAGCTATGAACCCTAAAATGGTAGTTTCGTTTATACGTGTCCAAACTTCAATTAAGTTTCCATAAATGATCTACACCTCAAACCAAACTCAATAGTATGTCTACATCTTGTTAAACATGTGTGAATAACCAGATACGAATTGATTTTAGTTTGAACAAATTTTGACCTGTGTAGCTCGATTCAGTGAGCTTCAAGGCTTGTAATTGATTGAGATAGTTTCAGTGATGTTTAAGAAAGGTATATGAATGCTTAGTTTGTATTGAAATGGACTGAAATTACAAATTCGAATTTGAGTTTTTCTTTGGATTTTTTGAAGTGATTACAAAGGTGTTATGCTTAGCTTTGCTTCTGAACTTGTCTCTCCCTGTTTGCTGAACTATGATAGCTTATTTATAAGCTATGTGTGCTTAGAATTGAGGCTAACTTGCAGCTAGTTGCCTTTGTTGAAAACTTGGTTTTTAAATATTAAAAACCTTGAATTTTTGACCAAGTCTTGACTCCATTCAATGCTCTTGCCTTGTGCACCAATCCTCTGCAGAAAATTGAAGGTTCTTTGATGAGTCATGCTTGAATTGTAAGCTACCATTTATCCATGCATTTTCCTTTTAATTTTAATCTTAAAGTAAGATAAAATCATGCAAAAAATGGATAAAAAAGGTATGGGCTTAGTATTGGTCGTGGGAGGCCCATAGTAACATGGAAATGATGTTTGAATGCTGAAAACTTGGCCCCATTTGGAAAAAATACATTTTTGAGCAATGTTGATTTCATGCATTTTCCCAAAATTTAGCCAACTTCAACAAGGTGTAAATCCTTCAATTTTTGTCATATGAAGGAGATCTTGCACTTTTTAGAAACCTCAAAGAGTCCTCTAACCAATGTCTTTGGTCTCATGTCAAAATGATTTTTGAAGCTCCTTGTGTGTCCTTTTGAAAAAAGTGTCTTTTTGTTGACTTTGAAAATGACCTGTAATGTCTTTGGTCATATTTTTCAAATGGTGAATCCAATGACCATGGGATCAATGGCATTTGAAAGATAATTGAATTTCCTTCAAAACAAGCTTTGGTTTGAATTTTTTGGATGAAGGATGAGAGAGTTATGATCAGTCAAAGTTGAGTTGACTTTTCAGGCAAAAACCCTAATTTTGAGTCTTAGGGTTTTGTTGATTTTTGATCTTTCCTTGATGAATTATGATCATCCAATGATCAAATGATGAATCCTTTGACAAAATATGGACTTTGACAAAAAATTTCATTTTTGACTGTCTGTTGACTTTTTTGGTCAAACGGGTCGTCTGTTGACTGTTTGAGCTGCTGACGGTGCGTCTGAGTGAATTGAAGTTTGAAAATTTGTATGATGGTACTTTGAGATATATGGATGTGTATGAAATCCATTTGAGCTCTCAAAAACTTGTTGCTCCTGTAAAACAAGAAAAACCCTGATTAGGGACTGTTTGTGTAGGAGACAGTTAAGCGTACCTGATTTTTGTGCAGTGTTGAGTCTCTGCTAATCGCGTGATATTCAGAAGACTTCTTGAACAAAAATCTTGGAATTTTGAATTGTGAAAGATTGATTTGATTGATGGTACAAAACACTGAGAATTGTACTGCCAGCAGTTTGGCTGTCAACTGTCTGTCCAGGTATTTGAAACAGCAGTTAGAGTGAAAAATCAACAGTCAAAGTTAATTTTTTTTTTGTTGTTTTTTGTTTTTGTTTTATGTGAAAAATGAAAGTTTATTTACATGACTTGTTAGAAAAACACAGGCATAATAAATAACTAATATTTACGGTTTGCGGGCAAAATTACCGATAATAACCCTGAAAATCATTTAATGCACAGAAATAGGAATATTTGACTGGCAGAAAACACACAAAATATTATCTTAGTAATTAAGCAATATTATGACAAATAGTACAACATTTAATACTGACAGTACAAATATCACATACTATATTGAACAGTACGACGAATAAACGGTACATTTAAGAAATAAGAAATACGGCAAATTTTAAGAATGACGATTGATAACCCATGCTATGAACAATAACATGTAGATGATTGGGAGCATAACCATTGCAGGTCCACACTCCTCAGGACTATGCAGGCAGAAGAAAGTCATGATCACCGTAACAATGGTGATGACTGTAAGAAACAGTGTCTCTATCCACTTTGCCATTCTTGTCAGGGAAGAAGAGAAAATAGATATGAGATAGGAATTTGAGAAATGAATTGGAATTTGATGTGAGATTTTATGGAAGAAAATGAGAGGTATTTATAGAATGGAAAGAAGGAAAGAGACGTTGGGGAATGATGTGATTCCGTACAAAAGGAAAATTTGAGTGGAAGTAAGATTTGAAAGAAAGTGTATGATAGTGTTGGAAAAAAGAGAGATTTGATTTTTGAAAAAGAGATTTGAAAAGATTTTTGCAAATAATGGAGTACAACAATTAGTGGGAAACAAAAGATAATAATAATCTACTTGTTACCAGTACAGTCTGAGTTTCCTGATTCTGCGCCTGCAAAAAGATTTAACTTTGTACCAATTGTGTCAGTACTATTTATCTGTAAATAAATAAATAGCATGTGTGAAGTAATAAACAGTATTTGGCGTTTGCGTAAGAATAAATTCAACTGCAAGCCAAATTACTGTATAAGAAAAATTCTAAAAGCTAAGTATTTCATATGTCAGGATTTTTGTTGAAATAAAAATCCATGATTATATGAGACTCTTAATTTTCAGATTGGAGTTTTCTTGAAAAATATGTGGGCAAATTTTGGGGTATAACAGTCACCATTATCGATCATTGTGGGAAATTCCCTAATGTGCCTCTCCTTGGCATTAGAGGGGGAATCACCTACAATCCTTCATTAGCCCTAAGACAGTTTGGTTATGCTCGAAGAGATGGTCCTCATCACTTGATTATTGAAGGGGTTGTTTTCAATTATGAAGAAGATGCTCAAAACCAACGCCGAGAGTTCATACGCGCTTAGAATAAAGTGTATAAGGTTGATAGCAAGAGTTGGGGGCAAAAGAACTCCCTTCCTTCAGAGCCTTATCTCAGATGGGTGCGCACTCACGCTCAACGTTTTATCATGCCATATCCCTATGTTAGACCTGTGATTGTTGAACCTGAATGTGAAGAAAAGGTTCCTTTGGTTATTCTCCATCCGGACATGCCTACCGATTTAGAAGAACTACAAAAGTCATGGGTTCAATTGAAAGAAGAAAGAGATACTTTTGAGGCTCAATTCCGTGCTAAAGAGAAACAAGTGTTAGAACTCACGAGACTACTGCATGCGGAGCAAGGCATCAACAACTTCATTGGATCAAAGAGGAAGCGCCCATGGGAGACTTGAAGGAGTTTTATCTTTTTACTATTATTATCTCTAGTTGTTTTACTTATTTGTTTTCTTTTGTAAGCCTAAAAGTGGCAAAGAACCATAACTAAGTACAAGTTAATTATTATTATTATTATTATTATTATTATTATTATTAATCAATTTGTTCTTTCTTTCTTGTTTAAGCAAATTTAAATTTCAAGGTCCTTGAAAACATTGCATATGCATAATCATATCATTCATAAACATCGCATCACAGGTTTCATAAAAGCAAATGCCTCATCTTTCCGCTGTTTATTTCAGTAAGAAAGATGGATCTCGAACAATCTGTCAAGAATCTCCAAGCTCAGAACGCTGAATTTCAAGCCTTGATCCTGAACTTGTCCAAGGGGCAAGAAGAACTAAAGGCACTTCTGATCGAGAAGGAGAAGGATCAACATAAGCATCAAGGTGGTCAAGATAATCAGAGATCCAAGCCTAAGCGATCACTTTCTCTGTTACCCATACCGCTGTCTCAAGTTCTGCAACAACTGCTCAATCAGAACTTGATAACTCTATTGCCTCCATATTCATTTCCTGCTAATCCTGCTCCTGGGTATAAGTACCATGCGAGGTGTGCTTATCATTCGAATAGTCCTGGTCATGACACAGAGGATTGTGGGCTATTGAAGCATAAGATCCAAGACTTAATTGACGACAAGATCATTGACTTCAATTCAATTAAGGGGCCTTACATGGCTAATACTGTGCGTAACCAACAAGTTGGGGAAGTTCTGATCTCCACATCAGCATCACAACCACAACGTAAGCATAGCGCGCCTAAAAGACAATTCACAAAGATCAACATGACTTTGGCTGAAGCGTTGCAACAGATGCTGAAGAAAGGGCTAATTACTTTGAGGGATCCTCCTCGGAATCCTAACACTTTGTCTCATCAGTATAATCCTAATGCAAGATGTGCTTATCACTCCGACAGCATCGGACATGACACTAACGATTGCTGGCTATTGAAGAATAAGATCCAAGATTTAATCGATGACCAGATCATTGACTTCAACTTACCTGAGGAATCTCATATGGCTGATACTGTGTACAATCGGAAAAGTCATAATGAACACAACCAATCTGTGGGGACAATTCTGATCTCTACACCAGTTCCACAACAAGGACGCAAGTCAGAGGCACCTAAGCGTCAGTTCACAAAGATTAATATGTCACTGGCTCAGGCATTACAATACTTGCTGAAGTCAAAGTTGATCACTTTAAAGGATCCCCCTAAGAATCCTAGTACTTCTGCTCGTAGCTATAATCCTAATGTGAGGTGTGCATACCACTCTGATAGCCCTGGTCATGATACAAATAGTTGCTGGACATTGAAGAACAAGATCCAAGATATGATCGATGCTGGTGAAATTGAATTTCCTCATCCCAAGACTCCTGTAGTAATCACTGCCCCCATTCCTAGTCACGACAAGATTGATTAATGTTTAGAAGGATGAACTTTTTAGATCATTAGATTTACTTTCATTTGCAATTTCCTTTTCTGTTTGTCTAAACATTCGACTTATGATAGACATTATTTGTCTTAATAATAATCATTAGTGCATTGCATATGTTTGTCTTGAATAAACTACTTTGTCACCACTCGTTTTAAAATTATGTCTTTACTTTGCATATGTTTTGTGATACTCAATTCCTGCTAAGCTGTAAGCCTTTTAAGGGAGGATGACAAAAACGATACCGCAACCTCATACAGTATGCTTTTAAGCGGACTATGCTGACGATGTACAGGCATTGTTTCAATTCCTAAACAGTGGAGATATAAGGATGTTAATCCCTCGTCAACCCCTTTGAGCCTAAGAAGTAGAAGTTTCTTTCTTGTACTAATCAAAACCCTTGATCATAACCTGGGGCAGGGTAGTTCTCAGTTAATTTGGCTGTGCATTCTATTTTAAGAGAATCATTCAGTACACCTTTCAACAAAGGTTTCAATCACAAGCGTTCATCCACACACATCAAAGAAGTGTTGGAGATGTCAATCAAAAGCCAATGATGGTTCATCAATCATTAAGCAAGGCAGTCAATATCTTTCAAAAAAAAAAGAAAAATGAAAAAACATATATACAAGGAAAAGCCTGCTAAGTCAAAATCAAAAAGATGACTTAGGCAAAAATCAAGGCATCCTGCTGACTGTAAGCTCAAAATAGACTGTTCAGGCAAAAGTTAGGGATATCAAAAATATGAAAAAAGAGAAGTCAATAAATTTCTGAACAACATAATGTGGTGACTACCAAAAGGAAGAATTGACTGCCATCTCAAAAGTTCTCTTTTCTTGTGAACCATCAACATTATCAAAGGCGCAAATCCAAAAGTCCCTTGGAACCTGAATGCATAAGTTGAATTAACTGAGCTTAGGACTGAAGATCATCACGAAGAGGGGTGGGTACAAATAAACTTTGAGCCTTTATCCTTTGTTTCTTAAAACCGTGAACCAAGCCACGTTACGACCCTTGAAAGTCCTAATTGAAGCATGGTTAGTTCGAAAGCGTACTGTCACCAAAAGGGTATCCTGACTCCTTTAGGCTTACCAAAAATGCTGAGTTGATGTTTCCTTTTTACAAACGTCATGTTGTTACAAATATCATGTTTTTACAAATATCACGTTTTTACATCTCTTGTTTTAATGTTTGTTCAAAAACTCAAGGCAAACGTATGCATTGCATCTCATGAATTCATTATTAAACATATTCTGCTACATAATTTCAAATGTTAGCATCAGAAAGAACTTGCACAGGGTATAACTAATGACTGAAAGTTATCCCGATAGACAAGATTATTCCGAGAAGCAACGTCTCCTACAAGAAACAAGGGGCATGGCACGGGGCAATCAAGTCAAGATTCGAAGAATCTCTCAAATGCCAAAAAGTCAAAGACATACATCCCAAGTGGGTTTCAAACTATTTCCCAATCAATCTGGGGCAATCAAGTCAAGATTTTGAGAATCTCTCAAGGATGCCAAAACAATCAGGGGCATGCATCCAAGTAGATAAGGAGCTACTTCTCAACCAACATAGGACATGGTCTTGGGCCTATGATTACTAGGGGCATGTCGCCTATAGTGCACATCTCATAAAGTTCTCGCAAGGCGAATCTTTTCAAAGTCTCTACTAGCGGGGGCAAATCTATGCCAGTCCAGTTTGACATCTTGATCAATACTCAGCGGTGTGTCCTAATCAAATCCAGGAATGGTAGTTACTATAATACTGGGGGCAATGTTCAAGGCATCCATGCCTCCCCACAGCTCCGATTTCACAAGATCATATCCCCACAGAGCAATTCTCAAGAAGTTATCTTCAAACATACTCGTCCCGACAAAGACATGACTCCCCAACAGAGTTTACACCTTCAACACTACCGGTTCTCCAACACTTTGCTCTTCTCCGACATGGTGTATTAACATCTCTAATCCCCAATCAGGGTACATCAAGTTACTGATCGTCCCCAAGCAGAAATCATAAATCCCTAGCTGAGCATCTTCAAGACAAGATCAAAACATCAAAATCACAACAAGAGAAAAATCTATCTCCTCAATCTAGATGTTCCAAGAAGCATAAATCATAGTCATACATCATAAATCATAAACATATTCATACATCGCATACATTACTTCATACGCACATTCCTCATTTATTTTGAGGAACACATTACATGCATCATAAACATTGCATAAAACTGACATTGTTACCAGGTGAATATTATCTGACGGGTACATTACAAAAGTTCGAATCTTATTCAAAGCAAAGCCTAACGCACGGTTTTCCAGACATCTACGGATGCAATTGAGAATAGTCTAACGCACGATTTATTCTTCAACCTAACGCACGGTTTTCCAGACATCTGAGGATGCAATTGAGAATAGTCTAACGCACGATTTATTCTTCGACCTAACGCACGATTTTCCAGACATCTGAGGATGCAATTGAGAATAGTCTAACGCACGATTTATTCTTCAACCTAACGCACGGTTTTCCAGACATCTGAGGATGCAATTGAGAATAGTCTAACGCACGATTTATTCTTCGACCTAACGCACGGTTTTCCAGACATCTGAGGATGCAATTAAGGATAGTCTAACGCACGATTTATTCTTCGACCTAACGCACGGTTTTCCAGACATCTGAGGATGCAATTGGGATTAGTCTAACGCACGACTCATTCCTCGACCTAACGCACGGTTTCTCCAGACATCTACGGATGCAAATTGGATCTGATCTGACATACGACATATCCTTCAGCCTAACGCACGGTTTTCCAGACATCTGCTGATGCAAACTAGACCCAGTCTAACGTACGACTCAACCTAAGTCTATTCCTCAGAAACAGTCTAACGTACGACACATTCTGACTCTCAAATATATCAAGTCTGATGGCATCTTTAAGCCCATCTCCAATAAAATTTTTTCTCTCAAGGCCTGGATGGCATCTTTAAGCCCATCTCCGACAAAAAGTCCCTATTTCAGCGAGGGCAAATTTCTGGGCATTCTAGTGTTCAATCCTCTTCTACCCTCAGATTCCGATTGGCATGCAAACCACTCTACATCTTCAGGTTTAAGAAAATTGAACAGGGGCAGCTGTCATACCCCAAAATTTGCCCATACATTTTCTTCTATACAAATCCAAATCAATACATAAAGCTCCAAGACACACTCTCCTAAACAAGGCTCAGAAATTAGGGTTTTGTTGTTCTAAAGGAAAATCACTGAATCCATGGATCCAAGGCACTCCATGTGGACTATGATATCTCACATTACCTCTATGACAAGTCTTGAGTCTCAGCTCAAAAGATTGACCCCTCAATGGTTCAGAAAGTCAACAGTCGACTGGTTTAACCTAAAAGTCAACTGTGGTCAAAGAACAGTCAAAACTCCTGATTTTTTGTCAAGATCCTCATATTGAAGTATCATTCACCATTTGATCAAGAATTGATCATGGTTCATCAAGGAAAGATCAAAAATCAACAATTCAAAAAGTTTCTAAATTAGGGTTTTTATAGAAGAAAGTCAACTGAACTTTGACCAGCCATAACTCTCACATGGAACATCATAAATTTTCCATCCAAAGCTCATTTTGAAGGAAATTGAATTCTCTACAAATTTGTCTCTCACATGCCAAGTTTAAAAATGCTTCATTTGGGAGATATGGACCAAAACATTATAGGTCCTTCTCAAAAGCCAACCAAAAGTCATTTTTTTCAAAAGGATACACAAGGAGCATGGAAAATTATTTTGACATGGTACCAAAAACAATGGTTAGAGAACTCTTCAAGGTTTCTAAAAAGTCCAAGAACTTGAAAAAATGTTGAAGTATGAGGAAATGGCAAGGTGTACAAGTTCACCTATTTTCAAGGGCATGTATGAAGGAAAAAAGTCCAAAACTCAAAATATTTTCAAATAGGCCCACTTTCTTTTCATCCAATCCTTATCCTAAGCCCATGCACGCCCCAAGACAAGAGCCTTCTTATTTTTATTATTTTATTATTTATTTTATGGTTTTTATCATTTTAAATCATGAATTAATTATATAAAATAATAAAATTAATAAGAGATCTTATTTTGCCTTGATTCCAATCAAACATGATCACATAAATATCCAATATTGAGTTCCAATTTCGTGGAAATTGAGATGGAAAAGATTGAGAGGAGATTGAATCAAATTTGGCTTATTTTAGAAACTTTTATAAATCAAATTTTCAAAAATTTCCAATCAAAGATTTGTGGAGATTTTATCGAGTATCGGTAACCCTAAACCCTAGTCTCAATTGTATTATTACTTGTTTCAAACCTATTTGTCTTATTTTATCCCGCTGGTTTCAATTCCCCTCTCCTCCGCTGGTTGCAATTTCCCTTCCCCCATTATCACTGTTAATATTAATTGTTGTGGTTAATAATTCTAGGGAGTGCAACTTGTTAACTGAATTAGCATCACTTAAATTTACAAGATAATATAACTGAACATAATCACGTGATTGGTGCACACACGCACACTTTTGGGTAAACCTCTCTGTTGCCTGTTGCCTGGTTGACTTGTGTTTTTTTGCAGAATAGTCAGTCCCTCGAATACGAGGATACCTCAGCCATGTTGCCTCGATTAAAGATCATGGTCCCTAATGATGCTGCCTTCGATACACTAAAAATGATCTCGACCCTCGGAAGTTGCCTACGAAAAGGCTGAGGTATCCTCTGGTTGCCTAAACGAAAGGCTATTCTGATCCTTCCCTTAGACTACCTGCCTCTCTATGGCATGGGTCAGTCTTATGGCGAACGATAATGCGATGACCCGTTTACATCCAAACGAAAGGCTTTCTGGCCTCTCATGGCATGGATAGACCCTTTCATCCTGAAAGGCTAAAAGAAACCTATCATCTAAGTTTAAGGTAATTGCTCCTAATTGCCTTGCTCTGGCTAAAACTGTTTTTTCATATTCTTTCTCATAAATCTTCAAAAGGGCTACGCTCATTTACGAGCTAAAGTCCCTATTCTTTTTCTTCTACATTTTTGAAAACAAAGAGCAAAGCAGTTAAGAGCCCATGGAAAACCATGGATGCAAAGGGTGCCTTACACCTTCCCTTTGCATAATTACCCCCCGAACTCAAAATCTTTTTAAAAGGTATTTTCCTGTTCTTTTAGCCTTTCCGATATTTGGATAAAATAAAAGTCGGTGGTGACTCATGCTTTACCGCACATTTCGATTAAAAGTCAGTTCACCGCATTATAGAGACCTAATTTGATGATATACTCGTGTAATCATGTTTAGGTGCTTCATGCAAGAAATAACATTTTAATAACCAGTCTAATGATGAAGACTATCGTCTCACTTCCTGTTTGAAGATGTTGTGCATAAAACCAAAACTGGCAAAATGAAAGGCTTGTTATTCAAAAAGGTGGTGATAAATTTTGAAGAGAAACTATTCTTGAAAGAGATTAATGATATTGTATTTCCTAGTGAATTATTAGCATTCTTAGGCCTTTCATGAAGTGGCAAATCAACTCTAATAAATATATTGACTTATAGGATAAATGGTTATATAATAATATAACATAATCATAACCTACAATGGAAAACAACTCTCAAAATTAATGAAACAAAACTTAGGATTTTTTCCTTAGCATGACATCTCATATCCTCACTTATCAGTAAGTGAGACACTAGTCTTATCCACACTTCTTCGATTACCGATTTTTCTCTCAAAAGGAGAGAAAATTTCAAGTATTTAGGAAGTTATGGACGAGCTTGATTTGAATCATTGTATGGACACTATAATAGGAGGTCCACTTTTAAGGTGTGTTTCAGGTGGAGAAAGGAAGAGAGTTAGTATAGGGAAAGAATTGTTGAATAATCCAAGTATATTCACTACTTTAATTTTGTCCTATAATAGCACATATTTAATAGCACTTTTATGTAAAATGCTATTAAAAATTTCAACAAAAACCAATAATAACGTTTTTTTACCGGGTTCTATTATATGGTCCATAACTATAATAGCACTTTTACTAAAAGCGCTATTATAGGTAGTTTTCTTTCTATCACATATTTTTAGCCATAGTGCTTTGAGAAACATTCTTGTGTTTAGTGAAGAAGTTATTCTCGAAAGGGTATTATTGTAAATTCATCAAGAGTTATTTTTTCTCTTGAGTGAATTATTCTTAGGAACAGATTGTTTAGGTTTGGAGGTAAACTTATTAAAATCTCTTTTTGGGGGATGATTGTTAGTTTTTGTTTGGTTCATGAGTTATGCCACTTGTGAAAAATCTCTTATTTTGGTTTCGTGAAGAAAACTAGTGAAAAATTTTCATATCGGTTCTTAAGCATGTATAAAAACTCAGTAGGTTAGATATCTGTTTGGTATAAAATCTCAGTTCAATTAGTGGGAAGCCTGGTATAAATTCTCAGTTCGATTTGGAGGATAGCAAATTCAAAACTTCATCTTGGTTGGAAATAAGTCCGTACAAAATATTTGTTTGGCTTAGAGAATAACAACTCGAAGTTTAATTTGATGTTTAAAGTGAAGACTAACTGCTTCATTCCACTATTCGTTATTTGGTTGGAAGTAAACTTGAAACTTCATTTTCCTTGTATAAGGAGATTCATGAGCTTAACCTTATAAAATCTCTCAAACATTATTGGATACTCTCAAGATTAATTAATAGGGGAGGGGGAGGATTATGTCTCTTCTTTAAGACCTAATCTCTATAAATCTCTGGTGTTATCTCTCTTCCCTTAACCTTTTACTTTCCCCTTATCTTCTTTACCTTGATTTTCTGTTGCATTCCCACACATATTATAGAAAATATTTTTAATTAAAAATAATAGTTGGTTGGCGCTACTTATTATCTAGGGGTTTTAGAAACCATATTGAAGGTGAGATTAGGGTTGGGTATTTCCCCATGAATACTCTAAGTTCACTTTCATAATGTTTCTTGCAAGACATTACATTGTTTCACGAATAGTTGAGGTGGCAATAATGTCACCTAAATATTCTCATATGATATCCTACTCCCTAGATTGTTAGATATAGTTATGAGTCATAGGACTTACAATATCATCAAGTTGTTAAGATATCTGATACATAATCTCATGTATTTTTAGGTATAATTATTGTCTGATAAAAAGTGTAATTTGGGTCCTTTGGTGAAGCAATTGTTGGAGCTTCAGAAGTAGTACAAAAGGAACAATAATTATAATTTGAAATGATTACAAAGTTTTAATTGTTAGTGATTGGCTTGACCTCTTCGTAGATGATGGTTGATTCATATTGTGGAGGTTATTTCTAGGCCCCAAGTGCAAACATCAAAAGTAGTTATGGCCAGCGGTTTGAAATTTCTAGTGGTTTTGATTGTATTGTCTCACCGGATATTATAAATTTGACTCTGAGTTATGAAAGTTTAACTGAGATTTAAATGATAGCTTGCAATAATGAATACATTTTTCTTTAAGCGATTATGTTGAGGGTAGAACTTTACTCGGAAAAAATGTTAAGTACATACATGAAAAGTTGAATTACTAATTTAAGAATTAATATAAACACATAAAAGTTGTTTCAAGTTTTTGGAGATCATGTATACATTAATCATAATTTAACCACAACAAAATAAATAGAGGTCATATTTAAGCTCAATTTAGTCTGAAAAAAATTTTAGGAGACCCTATTTAGCTATAGTTTACTCCTAACAAATTTGAGGCCTTGTGCGGTAGCCTGCCTTGCACGCACTTAAAGACACACACACACACATATATATATATATATATATATATATATATATATATATATATATATATATATATATATATATATATATATATATATATATATATATATATATATATATATATATATATATATATATATATATATATATATATATATATATATATATATATATATATATATATCGTAAAATATTTTTTTATTAATTTTATGTATCAAATAATTCATATAGTATGATATAATAAAGACAAAACAATTCTATTTTCATACCATAGTCGCCTGCATAAAAAGCTACCTCACTCGAAAATTTATACAAGTAATTTGTGTTTTTCTCTTTAATTTGGCATATGTGGGGTGCATGTTCGATTTACAATGTTTTACTTCTCAGTGTATTCTAGTGACTCCGTCTTCCTGTGTGCAACTTGTCTAGCTTGCGGTCCTAGAATCTTTAGCTATATTAGTTATTGACACTATAAACATGGAAAGTGGCTATGAAACCCACCTATCCGTTCTTATGGTGCGTTTGATTAAAATTAGTCTCAACGATCACAATAGACCTCAATACACTTGAGAAAGATTCATTTGAGTCACATTTGACTATGTTTATGTTCGTTCGATTTTGACTTGATTGGAAGACCCTTTACTAATCATGTCATTTTTTTACAGACACTTTAATTATTTTTAAATGTAAACAAATATGTACCGATCAACCAAAATAATTTATGTCATATTTTAATGATAAATGAAAACTCTTTCATCCACATACACTTGTATTGCCGTTTGAGAACTAAAACCAGACACGGTGCCTGACCACCACCATTTTAGAAAAAAAATTATACAAGGAGTCGGTCCCTTAATTGAACCATCGACTCTGATACCACTGTTGGGTCATCATGAGGAGCTGTCATATTTAGTCAAGACCAATACATAAGTGAGGTGGGAGACACCACATATTCATCCAAAACCTTAAGATAAAAGGTGTATGAGTCATCTTACTTATAAAATACTCAACCTCTACTTTTGTAAGCAATGTATAACTTCCAACTCACACTTGCAAAAATATATTTACATCAACATGTGTAAGGTTATGGCCTATACAAGGATAATGGAGTGTAAATTATTACTTCAAAATTCAAAAGAAATTGCATCGATCCTACATAAAACAGTAGAAATAAAAATTCTCATTATATATCGAGATATAAAATGGTAAAACTTTCTAGCAAGATATTTGAAATATATATAAAAAGAGATAATTATTGTTTTATTGTGCCTTACCAACTGTGCCATGAAGGACAAGACAAATGGTGCATATAGAGGCCACTTATTTGTTCACGTAAGCCATGTTTGGAATTTCGGCTGATGGTTAATTAATAAGTGTTATATGAAGAAGCAAAAGCATGTTGCTTGAGAAGCAATTAATTGGTTTCTGCTCACGCAATTGTCTTCATTCAGCATATAGAATGGCATCCTTTTAGTTTTTGTTGTTGAATGTGACAGTTCTGTTCCTACATTTTATTATAAAGAAAAGGAAGAAATTAATAGATAGGAAAATTGAGGTCAGTGTTTTTTTAATTTAAATATAATACTAGTAATAGTATATTACTCGGTTTTCCGCATATGCAATATTACACGTTTGGCATGTGTTTATCACACTATTTTGTATGAATTTATGAAATCTGATATACTAGTTTGCTTATAACCTGGGTATTCCCTGATTCATAAAGGTAATTCAATTGTCACAGGCCAGAACCACATAAAACTAAAGAAAGAATATGGGGGAATTGGAGGATAGCATGGTTTAAGGAAGACAATTTTTTGTAGACCCTTTGTGGGGATAATCCTCGCTGAAAACTCTAAAATATCCTTGTTTCGGAGATGTATCTCCAAATTTTTTTTTCTTCAGATTTTCCTACAATTCTAAAATGCATCTCCGAACACCCATTTTGTGGTGTTTTTGAAGATACATTTCTGAAAACACAAAAAATTGGGTGTTTTCGGAAATGCATTCCTGAAAACACTTATTTTCTTTAATTTGATCAATATGTATCTCTTTCAATCTAATTTCCTCTTTTCTTTTTTCGGTTCTTCTTCTCTCACATAAATTCATTCAAAATCGAAACAAAAATCTACACCCTCAAAAACCCACACTAACACAAATTAATCCTCAAAAATTATTTTGAAAACCTAAAAATTCAAAGCTAACATCAATTAAGTGGAGTTTTAAACAATCGAATAGTGGTACAAACTCTTGTGTCCATTACCAAAAAGTGATGACCCAAAAATCATTTGAGGATCATCCCTTGCAGAGAGGAAATCTCCTACTGAGTTATCATGAAGATCAATCTCAGAACTAAAAGGATTTTGTGCTTCCATTCCTTGAATTGGACTCTCGGCCCCAGAAGTTAATCCCTCCATAGAAAACTTGAATACCGAAGGTGGTTCTAAGGGGGTGAATTCGGAAGTGCATCTCCAAAGTCATATTTTTTTTAAAAAAAAAGTGTTTTTGAAAATGGATCTCCGTAAACACTTTTTTCCTAAAAATAAGGTGTTTTCGGAGGTGCACTTCCGAAATCAACTTTTTTTCAAAAAAAAATGATTTCGGAGATGCACTTCCGAAATATAGGAGCATTTTTGGAATTTCGCCGCGGGTTTTAAAGAAGGTTGGGAGTCCATAAAGAAATTGTCTTAAAAAATGGCTCTGTCGTCGACTCGACAAATTTGCATGATTAGAAAGTCGGTGGTCAAATTAGAAATTCATTGGTTGAACAATATGACTAACTCAGATAAAATCGGATAATTGAGTTACATAATTTGATTTTAATAAAATAGTCTGTAGATATTAAATAGAGTTTGTTATGAAATGTGGTTGAGCCTAACTTATCCCTACAAAACCGATTTGTAGGGTTTAGTTAGGCTCAACCACATTTCTTAACATACAAAACCGACTTATAAGGTAAAGATTGCCTCCACTTATAAACACATATTCATGCCATATATTATCCGATGTAAAGACTCATAATAGAGTTGAAATGAATGAAAAGATCTTTAAAAAGTTATAAAAAAATCTCGTGGACAAAACCGATTTTCCGTGTCTATATTGTTGTATTTTTTTAATTTATTTCGTGAGCAGAGTGATAAGAATTTTATGGAACTATTCTGTTAATAACTTTAGGAAAAAATATTTATTCTTTGGAAGGCTCTCGGTCTACGGTAAGCTATTGTGTTAGGACGTATTTCAATTTCAATTCACCTCTTTAATGATGTAGGGAAAAAAAATTAAGTCATCCAAGTTTGTTTTTTCTCTAAAAACAATATTTTAATATTTTCCATAATTTTTTATTTTATTTCATTTTTTATATAAAAGTATTTTAAGATTTTTTATTTTATTTTATTTTTGTTTTGGTTTAAAATTACATTAGAGTTTCTTTTTATGTATTTAAGCACCTTTGATTGCGGCCGTCAAGGTTATTATTTATCATAATAAAATTTAGTATTTTATTTATTTAGTGGATTCTAGAGCTTATCGTAGAAGTTTTACGCTGGCAATCAATATGTTTTCATTTTAGGTTTAGCGCTTGTTATTCCTTCGTAATTCCGACTGCGTGACTTAAAAGACAAAAGTCTAGTTTTGTTAGTGTGTTTCTTGTTGATCAATTAACTTCAAACACAATAGAGATGGTGAATTGTGATAAAAAGATTTTCAAATTTTTTAAGAAAAGACTGAATTTATTTGGTTGATTTTAAGAAAAGTGAAGAAGCAGTTACTAATCGCAGAAGAATAATTAACTAAAAATTAAAAGAGATAAGAAAAATGAAAGAACCCACATGAAATTATACTTGTTCAGCCTTAAACCACGCGACCTACTCCAGTCCCCAAAAATTTCACCTTGAGAGTAAACAAAACTTTTAATAAAGGATCATCCATCAACCTTTACATCAAGCTTTTACCTAGGTTTCACTTGCAACCTTATAATGATATCAATGTTACAAGAGAATAATATTTTTGATTTGCAATCACAACTTAAGAAGTTTAATCAGCAATTACATAAGAACAATTCTTTCTAAGTGTTTTTCTCTCTCAAACACTAAAATAACTCAAAGAGTATAAGACGTTTCTAAGCAGAGGGTGAGAGTGAGAGAGAAGAATGATATTTCAAATTTCTTGTGTGTTTTGAAGTGAACAAAAGTTCTCTTTATACAGTAAAAAAATCCAGCTACTCAAGTAATAAGAAGAAAGATCAAACATACTAGAAAGATCTTCATCTTCTTTATCATCGTCATCTTCTTCATCAAGAGGAATACACAAAGATAAAAGTGAAAGATCAACACTTGTAGAATCCTTTGAACAAACAATCTCATTAGATGAATGATCATCCAAATAGTCATCATCAGATGTAAATTGCGAAGAAGTTTCATCCAATAGAATACTTGAAGAAGCTTCAACAAGTAGAATATGTGAAAGATCAACATTGAAAGGAACATATGGAAATTCATCATCACATGAAGAATATGAAGAACCAATATCAAAATACTCAAATATATTCAAAGATATACCCGATGATGCATCAAAAGACTTGCATGAAGCATCTTCTCAAAGAATGGACACTAACAAAGATGATCATAAGTTCTTTAAGGCTTTAAGAGAAGAAGACACTTAGGTAACATCTTTAACATATTATATAATATTTAAGTTTAACGTTAAGCTTAGCAAAGATAATAATAAATGAGAAAACCACACGATTATTCTTAAGGAGTACGTTGAATTAGTAGAAAATAGCAATAATAATCTTGGTGAAGAAATTGCTAGCATTAGAAATGAATCCTTAAAATAAAAAAATGTGATTCGTGCAAATCTATGAAAATTGAAGTAGCTTCCTTGCATTAAACCCTATGAAAATACAATAAGGGTAAAGACAAGCTTGATTTAATTTTATCTAATCAAAGGGTGTCCTGTAATAAAATGGCTTACTTATAAATCTAATATATATTTTGAAAATATTTTTCATCATAGATAGAAATCCAAGCATCAGACCTTTAAGTGTAATTTTATAATAAGCTCGGTCATTTAGAAAGCCTTATTGTCATGCAAATTAAATATTCTAAGCATAACCCTAGACCTACTAAAACCATCGACGCACCAGGACCCTAAAAGATTTGAATATCAAAGGTGAAAAATTAATTTGTTTTGCATGATTTCTTTACATCCTTGAAGGAACTAAACGCAAATTTGAAAAGGTTATGTAAAGCTTGTGTATACTCTAAGTATACAAGATAAAGACGATGTTTTTTGGTTTTTGATGATCTTGATAAATATTGATAAAGTTATTTGTTGGCATTTATGGCACTAATAAATAGTTGTGATTGGCCAAGTTGTTTTTTGTCATTGATGGTAAAAGTCTAAGGATCTTTTGATCGTGTCACTCCTAAGGATTTTCAAGCCAACTCTTGTATAAAGGAATCCATAGAGATGGAATTTCAACAATGATTTGTAATTCCTTCCTGATGGGAAGATTTCTCAAGGTATAATGAGATTTTAGAGGTAAAACACTTGGTAGAAATTGAATCCAAAAACTCTGATGAAATTGTCTAGCAAGTGGTGTTTTCATACTTATTGAATATTATTTTATCACAAACATATTTTTGGGTTGATTTAAATAATCCCTTAGCAAGATTTCCATGCAAAAATTAAAATATATATCCAAAGTGGTGTGATGCTGAAGCAATTAGGGTGCCAAAAGCAAATGACAAAGACCAAGTCATCCAAGGCCCAAACGAACAAAGGTAGACCTAAAATAATCGATTAGTCCAGATGGATAATCGATTATAATATTTTTCTACCTCAAATCTTCAACTTCCTAAAGTGAGATCAGAATGTATCTTCTCAAAAGATTAAGCAAATAAGTTCATTAGGAAAAAACACACAAATTCTCAATAATGCATAAGGTCTTATCGATTAAGCTTCAACTTTAATCGATTAGAGAGCTTTTTTTGGAAAGATTTTCAAATAAATATTTTTTGGGCCAAATATCTATGGATTTTATTGATTTTGACATTAAAATACACTTCGAAACTTCATTGCTTAAAGGTACTCACTCATCCTTTCTTTTGCATCCCAAATTTTCTTTCTCTCTTATGTTACTTTTTTGAATTTCTACTCATTGCCACTATTATCTTCATTATCATGGCTCCAAATAGTAATTTCCCTTCAAAAAATATTTCTCAAGCAAGTCTCTTTTAGAAGAATCTTCATTAAAGGATCAATAATAGAAAGATATGTCCAAACGCATGAAGATTAAGCCTTCTCACATGGACGCAACATTTCTTTGGAATTTAAGACCTTATGATAATCTAAACCGAGGTTTGTGCAGAGAGTTCTTCACCAAAGTATCATTTCATGGTCGCCACTCACACCTATCGCTTTATCGATTCCTTATTTTTCCATTATTTCAGACCTTGTGATTTGTAGGGAAATTCGAGTCAAAAGTTAACTTCCAAATTCACCATGTTCCATTTTGAACTTCTGATATTATTACATACGGAAAATATTGTAGTGATATATGCAGGAAATGTTAAATATTAGCAAAACCTGCAAAATTTGTTGCGAAAAACTTCAGGCACGTCTGAAAGATGACTTGTAAAAAGGGTATTTTTAGATTTTCTTAGGATTTTGGGTAAATGTATAAGTTATATTAAACAACCTTCCTGCTCCTCATCGGGACTTAGGTATTATAAGTATTCTCACTTTATTAGTTTTTGTATGCAGGGTGGTGTTCCAATGCCAGTTAAAGAGGAAGGCTTGGAGCTTTCCTTATCAATTTTTTTTAGAGAGTACTACACATTCTAGTGATTACAAGAGTTGTCTATTATAATATTTAAGACTCCAAGAAACCCTGATAGTATTATTAATGCTAAAATTTTGAGACTTAATAAGAAGCTTGGGTGTACTTTTAAGTTGAAAGATGAAAAAAAGTTTGATAGGTTGGAGGGGTTAGACATTAGAAACCGTCAGTTTAACTCTACAAAGTTGTCTGGATGGTGTAGATAATATTAGTTAGTTCCTTTAATATTCATGGGTTGAGGAATCATATTAAGAAGGCTAAAGTGAAAGAGTTTATTCGAGGAATGCTTTAGAGTTTGTGGTTATACAAGAAACAAAGTTAAGTGTTATTATTGGACATGTGACTCCATGCACAAGAAGGGGGAGTGAATTGTGGGTTTCAGAAAAATGATAGTTTGAAAATATTTTGTTATCATTTTCAGCGTTTAAAAGAATTTTAATAAAAAAATTTTAAAATTAAGCAGCGAACAATAAATATGTAGAAAACGAGAGTTAAAGGTAAGAGAAATGACACTAGGAATTTATACAGGTCCAGTCAAGATGACTTAAACCTTTCTCCATGATTTGATATTGAGAGTACCCAATAACGCTTAAGAGCTTTTAGTAGATTAAGCTCTAGAACCCCCTTATACAAGGAAAAATAAAGTTTCTGGCTAAATTTCAACCAAATAAAAAACAACAGAGAAAAGAGGTCAGTCTTCCTTCCAAATAGGAACTTGCAAATAGAAGCGGTTAGTCAACCTTCCAAACATGAACTTAAAGCGATTATTCCCCAAGTTAAACCGAAATTTTCTAAGGACTTATCTAGAACCAATGTGAGATATTGAATGACCTGAACTCACGAACCGAACCGTGTTTTTGACCAGGTTGACCACTAACCAAGATGATATTTTAAAACATGCTTATCTCGAACCAAAGTGAGATTTAATTGAAACTTAACTCACTAACCGAATTAAGATTTTGAACCGCATTGATCTCAACGAACTGAACTGATGACTTAGAAACTAAATCCCCAAACTTAATCTTTTAAATAGTTTAGCTTTGAACCCAAACAAACACTCCCTTTAGGATGAATTATTAAACCAAGAGAAAAATTCCTCACTAAACAAAAAGACTTTCTCGAAGGGCTACAAGTAAATTCACGTGAGAGAAGGTTGCAAATGTTTTAGAGAGTAAGGAGTGAGATAAAAGGCTCAAGTTTCTTGATGTGAAAATGTGAAGGGAGGCGTATCTATTTAAAGGCTAGAAGTTGGCACCCAAAAAAAGGAAATATCTATGGGCCAAAATTAATGTGCCAATCGATTCGCATCTTGCCCTAATTGATTTGGAGCCCCAAAAATAAATGATTACGAACATGTTTATAAAGGAAAGAAAATATACGAAGACTTTTCCCTTCATTAAGACATTGTGACAAACGTTTAAGGACAAATTTTGCATCAACCCAATCGATTGGGTATGAGTGCTAATCGATTGGACAATAAAATATTGTCTAAAATTATTCTGATAATTCCCGATTCAGTTGGCACGACTCAAAAAAGTTATAGGGATATTTTCTTAAGAAATAAAGGCTTAAAAATTGTTTTAGTAAGTGTGTGATTTAGCTTTATAACTTTATGAAAAAGGCCTTGTGTTTTTAAAAAAATATGCTTTACTCATACACGACAGGGGTGAGATTTCAACTTCATCTCTTTCACGCTTTGAAGCTTTAAGTCTTGTAAAGTAAACCAATCATATAGAAACTTGATTGAATCTTCTTGAATATGTGGCTTCAAATTTCTTCAAGCTTCGATCACTTCTTTAAGTAACCCGTAAAACATGGTTCCACAGTTTTCGCCCCTTTAGTGAACTTTATGTGGCGTAATGAGTTTAATGAGGGAATTTTTATCTCATGAGTAGGTAATAGTGGTGTGATGCTTTCTATTTAGTGAAGTTTGAAGAGGTCTTCAGTTTTATCTTTCTCAAGTGTGGGTTTTCTTGAGATTTTTCTTTGTTGTGAATTCAATGCCACGAATAAAGTATAAAACAAGGAAGAATAAAGGACAAGGAAGAAGAGGAACACAAGAATTGGTTATAACTGCTATTCTTTTACTTTCTCTTAAAACAAGATTACAAGTTTACAAGAATAACAAATAACCTCTCTCACCCTAAATTATGATTTGCAGCTTAGCAATGATGAGAGACTAGTATGCTATTTATAATAAAACCTAACATACTAACTAATGGGCTTTTTCAGCAAGGCCCATTACACAAGCCAACTTAATAAACAAGCTAACTTAACAAATTAGAGTTTAAACACTAAAACCTAATTTAACATGCTAACAACCCTAGCATCTTCGACATCTGCATGCTAGACCCATCTTCGACTACAGCATGCACACTTCGACACTAGCATGTGAACAATCCTTCGACTTCATGCTTAACTCTGTCGAACTGTCTAACCAAGAAACTACCCTTCGACAATACTAGAGTTCGATCCAATATCTCACAAATCTCCACCTTGGACCTAACTCTACAACGTCAAGGAACAAACTAGCTTTTTTCATGCAACTTTATCAACTGCATACAGTGGAAAAACTTGCAACTCGGTAATGTCTTGGTGATCATATCAGCAGCATTGTCTTCAGTCGAAACCTTCAGCACTTGGACTTCTCCACGCTCGATTACTCCTCTGACGAAATGCAGCCTCACATCAATGTGCTTAGTTCGCTCATGATAGGCTGAATTCTTCGACAGGTGTATTGCACTTTGACTATCACATTTAACAGTGATACCTCGACCTTGAAGTTTTAGCTCCTTCGCAAAACCTTCAAGCCACAATGCTTCTTTCACAGCTTCAGTTAGGGCAATATACTCCGCTTCAGTGGTTGATAGAGCAACAACCTTCTGAAGTGTTGCTTTCCAACTAATTGCAGTGCCAAACATAGTGAAAACATATCCAGAAATAGATTTTCTGGAATCCATACAACCTGCATAATCAGAGTCGACATATCCTTCTATTACTGCTTTACTATCTTCACCCAAGGCTCCACCATAAATTAGGACTCTATTCAGAGACCCATTTATGTACCTTAAAATCCACTTCAATGCTTGCCAGTGAGCCTTTCCAGGATTCGCCATGTACCTGCTTACAAGACTGACTGCGTAAGCTATGTCGGGTCTAGTACAAACCATAGCATACATCAAAGAACCAACTATATTAGCATACGGAATGCTATTCATATAGGCTCTTTCGACATCAGTACTGGGACACTGATCAATACTCAGCTTGAATTGAGGGTTTGTTGGAGTCACAACTGGCTTCGAATTCGACATACCAAACTTTTCAAGAATCTTCCGTAGATATGCCTTTTGAGATAAGCATAACTTCGACTTCTTTCTATCTCTTCGAATGTCAATTCCAAGAATCCTGGAAGCAGCTCCCAGATCCTTCATATCGAACTCCTTATTGAGTTCAGCCTTCACCCTCGTCACATCTTCAACATTGTTGCTTGCTATGAGAATATCATCCACATAAAGCAACAAAATAACAAATGAATTACCAGGTCGAAATCTGAAGTAAACGCAGTGGTCGAACTGACTTCTAATGAAACTTATGCGTGCCATGAACTTGTCGAATCTCCTATTCCACTGTCGAGGAGATTGTTTCAGCCCATACAAAGATCTCTTTAACTTGCACACATAATCTTCCTTCCCCTTTTCGACATACCCTTCAGGTTGCCTCATCAGGATCGTTTCATCTAGATCACCATACAAGAATGCAGTCTTCACATCCATCTGTTCCAGTTCAAGATCGAACTGTGCTACCATGGCAAGCAACATTCGAATGGACCTATGCTTCACAACAGGAGAAAACACATCATTGAAGTCGACACCTTCTTTCTGAGTGAAACCCCTTGCAACTAACCTTGCCTTGTATCTTTTCGACGTCACTCCTTCAATTCCTTCCTTAACTTTGAAAATCCATTTACAGCTGACTAACCTTGCCCCAACAGGTTTCTTGATCAGTTCCCAAGTATGATTATCATGAAGAGATTTCATCTCATCATCCATGGCCTTCAGCCATTCAGTCTTATTTCGACTCCTCATAACTTCCTTATAGTCTCTAGGTTCTTCGTCTAGAACCTCACTTGCAGAGATTAAGGCATAAGCTATAAGATCTGCATATCCAAGTCTCTGAGGTGGCTTGATGACTCTTCTCGACCTATCTCTCGACAATAGGTAGTCATCGTCAGTTTCCTCAACTTCAGCATCTTCTGCTTCTTCTTCGACTTCATCTGGGATATGCAATTCAGTATCAACATGCTCCACCTCAACAGGAATCTCTACCTGTTCCAGCTCTTCGTCAGATGTTTCTGTACTTCGACCAACATCATCAGTTTTCTTAAAAGCCATTTCAGCTTCATTGAAAACTACATCTCGACTGGTGATACACCTCCTGTGACCTGGCTCTAGGCACCATAGCCTATAAGCTTTGACTCCTTCAGGGTATCCCATGAACATGCATTTCAGAGCTCTAGGTTCGACCTTGTCTTGCCTAATGTGAGCATAGGCTACGCAGCCAAATACTCTTAGTTTGTCGAGATCTGGTGGATGTCCCGACCAAACTTCTTCAGGTGTTTTCATATCTAACGCTGTCGAAGGACATCTGTTTATCAGATATGTTGCTGTCGAAACAGCCTCAGCCCAGAACACCTTTGTTAACCCCGCACTAGTCAACATGCATCTGACTCTCTCCAAAATAGTTCGATTAAACCTTTCAGCCAAACCATTTTGCTGTGGAGTACCTGCAGTAGTTCTATGCCTTGCAATACCAGAGGCAGCACAAAAACTGTCGAATGCCTCATTGCAAAATTCAAGGCCATTGTCGGTTCTCAACCTCTTGACCTTTCTGCCAGTCTGATTTTCAACCAGAGTCTTCCAACTTTTGAAATTCTCAAAAGTTTCATCCTTAGTCTTCTGGATGAATACCCATAATTTTCTGGAATAATCATCTACTATGGATAGAAAATACCTTGATCCTGAATGTGATGGACACCTTGCAGGCCCCCAAAGATCAGCATGGATGTAATCAAGGGATCCATGTGTTCTTTGTTGCCTTTGTTGAACTTCACTCTGCAAGATTTTCCAAGTACACAGGGTTCACAAAACTTCAGCTTTTCGACTTTGTCTCCACCAAGCAGATTTTGTTTCCCTAATTCGACCAGACCCCTTTCACTGACATGGCCCAATCTCATGTGCTAGATTTCTGTTTTCGACAAAGGTTTCGTGGATGCAACATTTGTCGAACCACTTACAACTTCAGCCTCAAGGGTATACAAGCCTTGTTTCTTCACGCCTCTCAAGACTTCCTTCGAGCCCTTCATGACTCTTAGGATACTTTTCTCTCCTTGGAAAACATATCCTTTCTTGTCGAATTCACCAAGAGAAAGCAGATTTCTCTTCAAATCAGGAACATACCTGACTTCAGTCAACAACCTTATTGACTCATCATGGAGCTTGAATCTCACAGATCCAACACCTGCAATCTTGCAAGCCTTGTTGTTTCCCAGCAGTACTGATCCACCATCTTGATCACATAATTCCTCGAACAAGTCTTTGTTTGGAGTCATGTGCCAAGTGCAACCTGAATCCATAATCCACTCCTTCTTAGAGTCACTGCTTGAAACCACAAGAACATCAGATGATTCGAAATCATCTTGAACAATGGCAGCGTTGCCATTATCCTTACCTCCATGATATTTCAAGCGTTCAGGGCACACCTTTCTTGTGTGACCCTCCTTCTTACAATGGTAGCATCGAATGCCAGATGCTTCGCCACAGTAAGTCTTCGACTGGCTTTTGCCTTTCTTCTTGTCGAACTTACCATCCTTTCGTAAGAGTTTTCCTTTAACGGCCAAACCTTCGCCAACAGTCGAAGGTTTATGCTCCTTTCGTTCATTCAAGTCCTTAGAGTACAAGGCTGATTGAACTTCTTCAAACGTCAGGGACTCCCTTCCATACAAGAGAGTTTCTTTGAAGTGAGCATGTGATCGAGGCAGAGAACACAATAGTAATAGCACTTGATCTTCATCATCGATCTTCACATCAATATTTTCAAGATCAAGAATCAACTTGTTGAACATATCCAACTGCTCAGCCAATACTTTGTCTTCAATCATCTTGAATGAATACAAAGCTTGCTTTAGGTAGAGTCGATTTACCAGCGATTTGGTCATATACAAACTTTCAAGTTTCACCCATAACCCTGATGCCGTCATCTCCTTTGATACCTGCCGGAGAACCTTATCACCAAGGCTCAACAAAATTGCGCTGTGTGCTTTCTCGATCATATTCGTCTTCTCCGCTGCCGTCAATTCTGCATTCATGGCTGCCTCTCCCTTCAACGCTTCCAAACAACCCTGCTGAACCAGTAGGGCTTTCATCTTCAAGCGCCACATGTTAGACGCTGGCCTTAGGATCTAGAGGGGGGGTGAATAGATCGTTCACAGTTTTACGGAGTTAAACGACTTTTCAGCGGAAGTGATTCTGAATCGACTCGCGTCTATTCCGAACCACTATCGAAACGATTGTATATGTGTTTAAAAAACCAGTCAAAAACTTGAGGTGAGTGATAAGAGTATACGTTGCAGAATCAAAGCGTTGCTCTTATTGAAAATCAGATTAACTTCTTGTATGATGGACAATGTTTGCAATGCAGTAAAAGTAATAGAAACAAATATACAAACACTTGGTGATAATGATCAAATTGACGGTGATTCAATATGTGATGGATTGTGATGTTTATATAAGTTCTTAATTCACAATCTTAACACTCGAATCGTTGATCAATTTGCTATTATAACCAAATATGAACAGAACGTAAATGAAAAAGTAAAAGCGACAAGAACACGATATTTGTTTAGGCAGTTCGTCGATCGTCCTCGCTACGACTACGTCTGCCCCCAATTCCAAACTGAAATTGGGTAATCTTTCATTAATGTTGAAAGTAGTATATACAAAGAAGATAACAAAGCGATAGACCATAAACCAATTATGTCGATCCTTTGAATCTTCTTCCCCCTTAATCTTGAGTCAGATCAAGGTTATCCAAGAGCTTCACTTTGATCCCTTTCTGCAGTGTCTCCAATTCCCTCGAACCCTTGTTCTTCAATCTTCACACTCAGCCGGATCCTCGATGAAACCTCTTGATAAAAACCCCCAAGAAACACCTATCTTGGAGGACAAAACCCGCAGATTTTATTCACCAAAAACCCCACAAATCTTCACCCACTAGGAATCTTCAATTCCGTTCCATGGACGTTATCGAGCTCGATCACTAACCCTCAACGCAAGAATGATTATGTGTAATTGCGTTGGAGATGACGAAGAACGAAGATGAGAAGCCTTTGTGTATCTTTCAGTCGTTGGTGTTGCCTTGAATAATTGAACCTTTGATAATATATATGATAGCTTAACAGTTGGAGATGAGAGAAACAGAATTTTTGGCATTCTTGATCAGTTAGGTCGACCTCTTTTAGTGCTTAGGTCGACCTAGCAGAACTTGCAGAATTTTGCTCCCAGTTAGGTCGACCTGTTAAAGGAGTAGGTCGACCAGAATCCTCTTCTGATGCATTCTGGGGACATTTTCTCAGATTAGGTCGACCTAGTTGTTGTGTAGGTCGACCTAACAGAAGTATATGGATTTTTCTCCATTTTAGGTCGACCTGGGTTGATGGTAGGTCGACCTAACTGCTGCTTTTCTGCATTCTTCTTGTTTTGCTTGTGTTGAGTCGACCTATATGCATAATAGATCAACCTGTTCTGTCATGAGTGATCAATGCTTGCTTTTCTTTGAGTTTTCTGCTCCCGCTTTGTTGTTTGAATGCTTATTGAGTTTGCCATGAATCAAAAACATCTTTGAGAGTGATCTTGTATTCACATTCTCCCCCTTTTTGATGATGGCAAACCAGTAGTCGACGCTTTGGTAGTAAGTGACAAATACTCAACAAACTCAGCATCTATCTCTCAACAAAGCTCCCCCGTACACTCGGCATCTATCTCTCAACATGGCTCCCCCGTACACTCAGCATCTATCTATCTCCCCCTTTGACAACATCAAAAAGAGAAAACAAGAGAGTAGAAGAGTAACGAGAGAAACATAGATAAAATGACATGAAAATGATAAAACAGTGAAGTTGACAATAAAATAACATAGATAAACCATAAGATACATAAGATCCAAACATGTTTAGCAGTACATTTTAACATAACAATGATCCGAGATATAAACAAACTACAAAAGAGTGTGACAACACATAGAAATATAACATAATTATGATGAGATAAGATGCAATGATATGATGATATGATGAAGAATGCATCCTAGCGCCTGCCCCTTCTTCCTCTTCCTCTCTGAAACGTATGCGGGCGATCTTCTTCAACCTGTTCCAACAGATCCAGCACAGATAAGTTGAGAGTGTTGAAGCTTTGGCTTATGTTTGCATGACGATTCAGAGCAGTTTCTTCAAACTGATTTTGTCTTAGGACTAAGTTGGATGCAAATGTTTCAAAATCATTCTTGTGGTCTTGAACCAAGCCGTATAGCGATTGATATTGAAGTTGTTGTTCATTATATCGATCTTGTTGTAGCTGTTGCATGGTTTGGAACTGGAGCTGTTGTGATTGGTATTGAAGTTGCTGTTCATTATATCTCTCTTGTTGAAGTTGTTGCATGGTCTGGAACTGGAGCTGTTGTGATTCAAAATGTTGTTGTTGTTGAAGTTGCATATTTTCAAGCATGGAGATAATGTTGGACTGATCTTGTGGAGGTGGAGCCGTGTATCCCCAAGGAATATCCTCTTGTTGTGAAGGAACATATCTCCAATTTGCATCCGTATCTTGTGCAACATCTTCCATGTGATGATCATCATCATTTGCATTGTCTTGATCAAGTCCTTCTTCTTCATTTCCTGCATTGTTTCCAAACTCCGTGGGATCATCATAGTTGTAGATAACCTTCCCTGTTCCCTTTTGAATGAGATAGTAGGTTTTCCTAACTGGATTCCAATGGTATCCCATAAGAGTCAAGGTGGTTTGTGAGAATTCTTGAGATTGATGTATGCGAGTGTAGTGTAAGTGATCAAGTCGCATGCCGAAGTGATTGACAATTGTTTGAATGATTGATCCATAACACAGGGCTGTAGTTTTCTGTTGGACCTCATGAAACTTAGCAGCTAGGAAGTGAGGCCAATGTATACGCGTTCTATTTTGCAGCAGATACATGAGCACCACTTCATTCCTTTCAATTCTTGAATACCCTCCTGCCCTTGGTCGGATGATTCTTGAGATTACCCAATTTAAGAGCCTAGGATCTCGCTTCAGATGACCGGCTGTTATTGTTTCATTAGGTCTGTCAAATACGGAAGGGTCTTTGAGGATAGTCTTCATGTAGGCCTCATGGTCATAGTTTCCCGGTACATCCCCGTCTACCATACAGAATTCATCACCTACAATTTTCAGACCAAAGATACTAATCCAAGCCCGTTTGTCAACAACATGCGACCTAGAGCCCATTTTGAAACGGAAATTACAACCATCCCCTTTTGTAAATCCTGCATAGAAAGCCCTAACGGTGTTTTCACAGTACGGAGTATCACATTGCACTAAGGGATGAATATTTTGATGTTCAATCAAAGCAGCGACATCGGGGATATGCATGTTTTTGACAAGATTTGGATCATAGGTATATTGCTTAACAATTTTTCTTTTCATCTGCCAATTCTCAAAATTTTCCCTACAATCAGGATGAACAAGAGCACTTACCGGTTGAGATGATGAACTAGAAGCAATTTCCTTTCCTTTTCTTGATTTTGGAGGCATGGTTGAAGATGATTTGTGTGAGAGGGATGATTTTTGACACTCTTTGAACTTTGAGGAATTAGGGTTGGCCGTACACAATGATATGAGAATGAGTGGGAAAGAAAAGAGGAATGATTATGAATGAATGGGGATGGGTCGGGTCGACCAACAGACCCAAAATTGGAAATTTTTGAACCAGTAGGTCGACCTAAATGAAGGCCTGGTCGACCTAACAGAGGTAGTGAGAAAAATAACCAGTTTAGGTCGACCTAAAGAGTGGGTAGGTCGACGTAACTGGACAATTTTAGTTTCTGCTGAAATTTTTCTTCTGTAGGTCGACTCAGATACAAGGTAGGTCGACCTAAATTGCTTCAAAATGTTTGAAATGACTTAGAGATGTTGCTATATGATGGATTTATGCTTAGTTGCTTGCTTGTATGCCCAAATTATGATATGTTATGAGTGGAGATGATAAACACATATGTAATTGAGATATATAGATGAACATATATGAAGTCACTATAAGCATGTTAATTGATAGCATATCATAGCATCAATAAAATTTTTGGAAGTGAACAATAAACATGTTACCGCTTTCTCAATATGTAGGTGTTTTGTCATCATTGTGTGGAGTCCTCTTGTTAGTGTGCAATACTCCTAGATTTGATGATGAATTGTCTTGATAGAATGTTTCATAACTTGATTTTGCGAAAAACTCATCTAGTCTCGATTACTTGATGTTCTCCCGGATGCGGGACAGGGTCCCAAACATTATTCTACTTAGAATAGGTTTAAATCTTCTTGCGATGCAATTTGCCAATTGCACATCAAGTAATGAGTCTTTTAGGTTTTTCGGGTTAACTTGTATTTGTGATGTATCTTATACATTTGTGATGGCCAGGTCACCTACATTTCCTTTGCCAAGTATGGTTCTTCAATCTGTCTTTATAGATGACATACCAAGAGTGATATGTCTTCCTTTATGTGTCTTGAGCACCAGCTGTCAAGGAACCACCACCTTTCGGCGATGTCAAGACACTTTTCCTGCAAAAATTAATTTAAAATGGAAGGTCCCCAATCTTCATTGGGTCCTTGGTAGTGAGTACACAATTTGTTGCACTTAGGCAACCATTGAAATACTCCTTTAGGAACTAAAATTCTCCTAAATTTGCATTTTTCAATGGTATGTCCCTTTTTGCAACAATAATGACAGGTAATATGATGAGAATATGGTGTTTTTCTAGTTGATACTTTTGGTACAAAAGTGTATTTACTATATAAAGGAGTATACGATCTTTTGAACTTATTTGGATCAACGACAAAAGTCACTTTTGGTTGTAGAGCCTTGTCTAACTTGGCTTTTAGATCTCTTACTTCTTTTTGCCAAATGTGACATGTCTCACAACCAAACCATGATGTAGGATCTATTTCAACTTTATCCTTTTGAATGTCTAGCATAGATTGTTTTAAAGCTTCCATATCCTTTTCGGTTTTCTCAACTTTTGATTCAAGATATGAAAATATTTTCTTATTTGAGGCCAAAAGTTTGAAAGCTTTAATTGCATCTCTATGTAATTCTTCAAAAGCAAGTTTTAGTTGAGAATGAGATACCTTATCTACGAGTTCAGGTTTAAGATGACTTACAGCTTTCTTTTTCTTGTGTTGATGAGCCATGAAACATAGGTTTGCTGATTCTTCTTCATCGCTTGATGAGCTTTCACTAGATGAATCACTTTCCCATGCTATGTAGGCTCTTTTAGATTTGTTATGACTTTTGCTTTGGTTCTTCTCCTTTTCTTTCTTAAGATATGGACAATCCGGTTTGTAGTGACCGGCTTTCCCACAATTGAAGCAAAGGCCTTTGATTTTACCTTTGTTGTCGTCATCTTGTTTGAACTTGTTTGATTGCTTTCTATAGTTGATCAAGCCTTTGTCAGAATGTTTTGCTCCATTTTTCTTTAGATATTTGTTGTATCTTCGCACAAACAGTCCCATTTCCTCATCATCGGAGTCTTCGTCATCACTTGTATCACTATCCTTTGGCTCTTGTCTTGAGGTCTTGGAGCTTGAAGCTTTTAGAGCTATTGACTTCTTCTCTACCTCTTTCTCCATGTTCTTTTCTTTCTTTGCCCTTTTCTCATGCATGTCAAGGCATTTAAGGTGTTGTTCATGTTCCTCTAGTTTACCGAAGAGAGTGGTAATGTCTAAGGTGTTTAGATCATTTGCTTCCTTTATTGCTGTAACTTTGGGTTGCCATTCCCTGTTCAAGCATCTTAAGATTTTGTTAGTAGCAACTGCATTGGAAACAGGTCTATCAAGAGAATTTAACCGATTTTTCAGGTGAACGAATCTCTTCTGCATGTTTTCGATGGATTCACCATCTTCCATGTGGAAGAGTTCGAACTCTTGAGTTAACATATTGATCCTAGCTAGTTTGACATCATCCGTTCCCTCGTGGGCAACTTGCAATGTGTCCCACATAGCTTTAGCTGATCTACAATGGGAAACGCGATAGTATTCATCAACTCCTAGAGCTGAGATTAGAATGTTTCTCGCTTTCCAATCGTATGCATATCTCTTTTCATCTTCAGCATCCCAAGTATTTTCTGGTTTGGAACAACTGCACCAGCTGCATTTGTCATGGTGATCTGAAAGGGACCATTGACAATAGCTGTCCAGATGTTCCTATCAATTGCATTGATGTGGACACACATACAATCCTTCCAATAGCCATAGTTTTCACCGTTGAAAACTGGAGCTCTATTGTGAGCCCCTTTAGGTCCGGAAGCCATCTTTCCAATAAGTGTTTCACGTAGCACGGAATAAACCAGAGCTCTTGATGCCACTTGTTAGACGCTGGCCTTAGGATCTAGAGGGGGGTGAATAGATCGTTCACAGTTTTACGGAGTTAAACGACTTTTCAGCGGAAGTGATTCTGAATCGACTCGCGTCTATTCCGAACCACTATCGAAACGATTGTATATGTGTTTAAAAAACCAGTCAAAAACTTGAGGTGACTGATAAGAGTATACGTTGCAGAATCAAAGTGTTGCTCTTATTGAAAATCAGATTAACTTCTTGTATGATGGACAATGTTTGCAATGCAGTAAAAGTAATAGAAACAAATATACAAACACTTGGTGATAATGATCAAATTGACGGTGATTCAATATGTGATGGATTGTGATGTTTATATAAGTTCTTAATTCACAATCTTAACACTCGAATCGTTGATCAATTTGCTATTATAACCAAATATGAACAGAACGTAAATGAAAAAGTAAAAGCGACAAGAACACGATATTTGTTTAGGCAGTTCGTCGATCGTCCTCGCTACGACTACGTCTGCCCCCAATTCCAAACTGAAATTGGGTAATCTTTCATTAATGTTGAAAGTAGTATATACAAAGAAGATAACAAAGCGATAGACCATAAACCAATTATGTCGATCCTTTGAATCTTCTTCCCCCTTAATCTTGAGTCAGATCAAGGTTATCCAAGAGCTTCACTTTGATCCCTTTCTGCAGTGTCTCCAATTCCCTCAAACCCTTGTTCTTCAATCTTCACACTCAGCCGGATCCTCGATGAAACCTCTTGATAAAAACCCAGAAACACCTATCTTGGAGGACAAAACCCGCAGATTTTATTCACCAAAAACCCCACAAATCTTCACCCACTAGGAATCTTCAATTCCGTTCCATGGACGTTATCGAGCTCGATCACTAACCCTCAACGCAAGAATGATTATGTGTAATTGCGTTGGAGATGACGAAGAACGAAGATGAGAAGCCTTTGTGTATCTTTCATTCGTTGGTGTTGCCTTGAATAATTGAACCTTTGATAATATATATGATAGCTTAACAGTTGGAGATGAGAGAAACAGAATTTTTGGCATTCTTGATCAGTTAGGTCGACCTCTTTTAGTGCTTAGGTCGACCTAGCAGAACTTGCAGAATTTTGCTCCCAGTTAGGTCGACCTGTTAAAGGAGTAGGTCGACCAGAATCCTCTTCTGATGCATTCTGGGGACATTTTCTCAGATTAGGTCGACCTAGTTGTTGTATAGGTCGACCTAGCAGACTGGTATGTAGATTTCATCAATTTAGGTCGACCTAGATGATGTGTGAGTCGACCTAACAGAAGTATATGGATTTTTCTCCATTTTAGGTCGACCTGGGTTGATGGTAGGTCGACCTAACTGCTGCTTTTCTGCATTCTTCTTGTTTTGCTTGTGTTGAGTCGACCTATATGCATAATAGATCAACCTGTTCTGTCATGAGTGATCAATGCTTGCTTTTCTTTGAGTTTTCTGCTCCCGCTTTGTTGTTTGAATGCTTATTGAGTTTGCCATGAATCAAAAACATCTTTGAGAGTGATCTTGTATTCATACCACAAACCGAAATCATTCACTCCGGTGAACTTTTCAATCTCATACTTTGTTGAAGGCATCTTCTCCACGCTCACCGCACCAATTTATTGTGAATTCAATGCCACGAATAAAGTATAAAACAAGGAAGAATAAAGGACAAGGAAGAAGAGGAACACAAGAATTGGTTATAACTGCTATTCTTTTACTTTCTCTTAAAACAAGATTACAAGTTTACAAGAATAACAAATAACCTCTCTCACCCTAAATTAGGATTTGCAGCTTAGCAATGATGAGAGACTAGTATGCTATTTATAATAAAACCTAACATACTAACTAATGGGCTTTTTCAGCAAGGCCCATTACACAAGCCAACTTAATAAACAAGCTAACTTAACAAATTAGAGTTTAAACACTGAAAGTACTTGTTTATTGTCTTATTGGCATTCATGCTTGGCTAAAACATAGAAGCAGCTGCATGTCATACTGTGTACTCTTGCATATATTAATAAGTTCAAAACAGGTACTGAAGCAAGATGTTACAAGTAATGTCATGACATCAACCATGACATCGCGCCTGCAGAACTAAGGAAGAAAGGCTCAGTTTGGTTTTAAAGATACAAAGCCTTATGGAATCCTATGTGGCGCAGTTTTAAAGGTCAAAGAATCAAGTCAGAATATTGAAGAATCAAATCTGAAGATTGAAGATTCAACTGTTACTAATTTAGGAGATAAATTAGGTAACTTATGATTAAAAGACCTTGCTTGTAGCAGAAGAAATCTGCTGATTTGTAACAGCAAGGAGTGTTGTGATTTCAAGCCCAAGTCCAACTAGAATTAGGTTATATATAGGATTCTTTGTAACCTTGTAAACCTAACGATCATAATGTAGACATTAGGATTTGTTGTGTAAGTGAACCTCCCGAGTTGTGGGAAGGTCACCATTGTCCATCTCAAAGCCCGTAGGCAGGAGATGTGTTGTTATTCTCGAAACTGTTAAGTAAGAGAATTATTGTTCTCACTCTAAGCCATTAGGTATGAGTTGAGTATTGTTCTTGAAGGAAGCTTTTAAGCAACTTCAAGATAGTTCTAAGGTGGGAGTATTACGACTCTTAGTCTTAGGATAATTGTGCTGGAAGTGTAACTTCTATTTGAAGAATAACTGGTACAGTATTGATCTAGGAAGAGAGATGGTGATATCTCGTATCTAAGTGTGGTATCTTAGATAGAAGGATCATTGGGTAGTTATTAGGTATACTGTGGCAGTTGCCTGCAAACCTGAGGTTGTTTGTAAGAAAATAATACTACTGATAGTGGACTTCTCTCCTGGCTTGGTATGCCCCCAGATGTAGGTTGTTTGAACCGAACTGGGTGAACAATTCTGTGTGTTATTTACTTTCTGCTGTGTTAATTATACGATGTCACAACATCAGGGATGACATCCGGTATTCAATTGTTAAGCAGTCTGTAACAGAACCAGTTCAGAGGTGACTCTGCATAATTCAGCTATGCAATGTTTATAATGGTTCTGTAGTTTGTATGATCTCAGATTAATCATGATCAGAAGATATTTTAAGAGATCAGTTGTAATACCCTGCATAATATATCTGCACAGCTAGATGTCTTAACATCGTGCTTGACATCTGAGACTGTCATACCAGAATTTCAATTGGTATCAGAGCGGGCATCCTGTCTGTTTCTGGATGAGATCTTTGGGAGATACTTTCTGGTTTTATGCAAGGTAGATGATGTAATCAACAGATAGAAGAGGAAGACAACAAGTGGCAGTTGGCTTTTCTCTTGTCTTGGATTAAATCACTCTTGGGCAGAAGGGTGATAAGATTGAAGACTCAAGAAGATGTGTGTGCTCTAAGCTGGTTGATTGTGTGTGCTGAATGTTTTTGATTGTGATACAACATTAATAAAGAACCATGAAGGGAGCATGAAGTCTGAGTACTGAGAAAGATTGTGTTCAATGAGGAATTGAACAGAGGGTGCGCTCTTGAAGACATGAAGATGCGTCTTATGTCTTCCATTCATCAAAGTACAAGGAAACATGTGTTGTCCTGGATAAGGGGAAAGTATTACTGTTGTTGTGCTGATTGTGTTTCCAACATGTTGTTTTTCTTGGTGGAAGGTGAGATTACCAAGGATGTGTGTGATGTCACACCTCATGTGATAACTTGCTCTGCTTAATCTGGAAGTGAAAGCAGACAAGGTACTGAAGCTTGAAGAGCAACACTATTGTCAAAAGTGGCAGCTTTGACTTAGTGTGGATTGGAATGGGCAGATTCCAATCTGGATGGCAGTAGTGTTCTAAACTACTTTCATGTTGAAGACTTCATATGACATGAAGAGAGTTACTTGATCTTAAAGTTGTAAGATCTTGGTAACTAGGTGTGTTTGACCGGTGCCAGGACCAGTTTGTTGTGTGAACATAGGGGTGTTCATATTGTTTGGTCCCTAGAAGAGAAGGATGGACCAAACTGTAGGTCTGCTAGACCAAATTGACCAGTAGATGTTGTCCAAGAAAGTAAAATTCAGAAGATTCAAGCGGGAGTGAATATTCTTGAATCGCCTTGTTCAACATTCAACACAGTAAAGACTATGATAAGAAAGTATTTTAAGAAGATTCCTACAGCCATAATTGAAGTGTCAAAGATACTTGAGTAATCTCTCAAGTCCACTCATTTTTGACATGGTTCATTATTGCTGATGAATGACTCTTGATCAAAGCCATTCATAAAATCTGCATGCGGTTTCCTGAAAGGAGGAATAAATGTCACACTAAAAGTTGTGACATCTGTGCTGGTATGCAGCCACCAGTTGAAGAACAGATGTTCTGGTGCTAAACAAATGTAGTGTGAGTACATATGTTTGGAACCTACTCCTGACCTGGAAGAGGAGACATCTGACTATGATTGATCAGGACACGATCAATTAGTAATTCTACAACAATGTTCATACATGTGGAAATTACTTATTCTGCTCAAAGTGCCATAACTGATTTATGAAGGTATACCTTTCTATCCCTTTATACAAATAAAATCAAGATGAGCTTATATCTGGTATTTTCTTCTGATCAAAGGAACCAGATGTATATTGTGATTCATTACCATAGAACAGTTGTTGGAACTGAATACTGTGTCTTATACATAGTGAAATATGGTTATGAGTTGTGAACCTCCTTATGTTATATTCATAGAAGGAAGTTATGTTGAAGAATCAAGGATGTCAGAAGGTCTGACTAACTCAGTGTCATGCCATCCTTAAAGTCTATTCCAGATATCTTTTGAGGGAATCTCCTCTTTAGGTATAGACTATGGCATCCACCATCTCTTAATCAGAGTGAGAGTCTGAAGTAGTATGTTGAGATGCTGGCTATTTTTTTTCTTGGTTATGCTGATAAAGAACTCTACTATCTCCACCAATCGGTTATGAACAAAGTTATTAGAGATGTTAATCATTCCAAGTTATCCTACTACAAGCTACAGTAAGTGGCAGACTGTATATTGTATAGCAAGTAACTAAGTATTCTAAATTTGGATACTGTGGCAAATCCAAGTGAAGGAAGCTTTAAGTTCAAAGATATCCTCTGTTTGTATAAGTGAGGGGGAGTAAAGGAGTTTGAAGATCAGCAATGACAAAGTTAATCTGCATTTAATCTTTATGAAAAGTCTATGACTAATCTCAAAAGCAGATAAACAATGTCGTATAAGATGTCAGGACATAACTCACAACATGTTTTATCCTTGAAACCAGCAAGGAACATTCATTGATTTATCAACTAAAAAATATGTTTTGATGGTGTGTATCACTTGTTCTGATATGGTGCATGATCCAACCATTGCACAAGTACACCTGAAGCAGAATTCTCAAATAAACATCTCTTGATCAAGACATTTGTTAAAATCTAGGTATGTTATGCATTATGCTCAGGTTTATTGAGTCCTTTGTTTTCGTTTTTACTTTCAGTTTCTGAGTCTCTTATAGTTATTATTATAAGTCTAGAGTTTAGGTTATGTTTATCAAATTGTGATAAACACAGGGATTAAGGGTAGTGTTCAGATTCTGTCAAATCTAAGGTCAATCTTTGCAGTTGTTTTGCATAAGATTTTGAGTCTTTTCTTTGTTTAGAGTCTTTAATTCTAGTCTGAATACATGTTGCTTCTTGTATTCTCTGTTGTTCAATATAGATGTGTTGTCTATTTTGAATATGTCTTGGGTGTCTATAGTCTTGAACATAGACTGTCTTGTGTTCTGAGTCATCCAACATAGAAAACTGGTTTTTCTATACTAGTAGATGGATGGGCCAAGTTATTGCATTGTCACAGTAAGTATCCTCTTCTGTTCCATAGAGGAAATAGAGTCGTTGAATGGAATTTTGAAGTCAAAAAGGGGGGATAGTCTATGTCCTATATTCAAAGAAATAAAGTGTGCCTCCCAATGTAACAGACCTGAAATGACAATGTCTGATCTGATGTCGGGACATTAAAGAATAGATTCTCCTGCGTGTAATGTCATTGGTTATTCATTGAAACTGTTCTTGTCTTTAGAAACAGTCAAAAGAGGCTGGGCGGTGGTCAGTGTGTAACAGAATTCCTGCCCTCAATAAGCGCTCCACTCTATTAAAAGCCTTGACTATCGTTACTTCCTATGATCCTCCTATGGCTATAAATAAGCATATCTGCAGCAGGCTTCAGTTATCAGATCACTCAAAGATGTGTTTCCTATGTGTTTGTGTTGGGTGTGTCCAGATTTGGTATTGTGATGGGTTCCTCTATCAAAATCTAATCAGTATATCACAGGGTGGGGAAATCATGGATCTGTACCAAAGATGTTACAGAAATAACAATTACATGCATCCTCGTGTTCTGCCTTTAAGAAGGAAGACTTTAGTTGTGATTTGTGATCTGAGTTATGAACACAATTGTGATTTGTGTTCTGAGTTACAAGGGCTAGTTCTTGAAGAACTACAGTGGCAAGAATTTGTTCTCGTATCTTCTTCCTCATGTGCAGGGGGAGTTACAGGTTCTTCCACTGCATATTATGACATCGTGTTCATCCTTGTCATATTATGGCTAAAAAGGGGGAGAGAGGTTGATGCTGATTTTGCTACTGTCAAAAGAAACAAAGGAAGATCTGAAGACAGAAGTAGAATCAGACTGACGATGTTATGATGTGGTCCAACCTCTGAAACCTGAAGGCTGAAAGTTGAAGCAGCTGCTCTTGAGTTTTCTTCTTACTTGTTTTTAGTTGTTTAAATGTATAGTATGTATAGTTTTAGCCACAATAAGACAAAGGGGGAGATTGAAAGTACTTGTTTATTGTCTTATTGGCATTCATGCTTGGCTAAAACATAGAAGCAGCTGCATGTCATACTGTGTACTCTTGCATATATTAATAAGTTCAAAACAGGTACTGAAGCAAGATGTTACAAGTAATGTCATGACATCAACCATGACATCGCGCCTGCAGAACTAAGGAAGAAAGGCTCAGTTTGGTTTTAAAGATACAAAGCCTTATGGAATCCTATGTGGCGCAGTTTTAAAGGTCAAAGAATCAAGTCAGAATATTGAAGAATCAAATCTGAAGATTGAAGATTCAACTGTTACTAATTTAGGAGATAAATTAGGTAACTTATGATTAAAAGACCTTGCTTGTAGCAGAAGAAATCTGCTGATTTGTAACAGCAAGGAGTGTTGTGATTTCAAGCCCAAGTCCAACTAGAATTAGGTTATATATAGGATTCTTTGTAACCTTGTAAACCTAACGATCATAATGTAGACATTAGGATTTGTTGTGTAAGTGAACCTCCCGAGTTGTGGGAAGGTCACCATTGTCCATCTCAAAGCCCGTAGGCAGGAGATGTGTTGTTATTCTCGAAACTGTTAAGTAAGAGAATTATTGTTCTCACTCTAAGCCATTAGGTATGAGTTGAGTATTGTTCTTGAAGGAAGCTTTTAAGCAACTTCAAGATAGTTCTAAGGTGGGAGTATTACGACTCTTAGTCTTAGGATAATTGTGCTGGAAGTGTAACTTCTATTTGAAGAATAACTGGTACAGTATTGATCTAGGAAGAGAGATGGTGATATCTCGTATCTAAGTGTGGTATCTTAGATAGAAGGATCATTGGGTAGTTATTAGGTATACTGTGGCAGTTGCCTGCAAACCTGAGGTTGTTTGTAAGAAAATAATACTACTGATAGTGGACTTCTCTCCTGGCTTGGTATGCCCCCAGATGTAGGTTGTTTGAACCGAACTGGGTGAACAATTCTGTGTGTTATTTACTTTCTGCTGTGTTAATTATACGATGTCACAACATCAGGGATGACATCCGGTATTCAATTGTTAAGCAGTCTGTAACAGAACCAGTTCAGAGGTGACTCTGCATAATTCAGCTATGCAATGTTTATAATGGTTCTGTAGTTTGTATGATCTCAGATTAATCATGATCAGAAGATATTTTAAGAGATCAGTTGTAATACCCTGCATAATATATCTGCACAGCTAGATGTCTTAACATCGTGCTTGACATCTGAGACTGTCATACCAGAATTTCAAACACTAAAACCTAATTTAACATGCTAACAACCCTAGCATCTTCGACATCTGCATGCTAGACCCATCTTCGACTACAGCATGCACACTTCGACACCAGCATGTGAACAATCCTTCGACTTCATGCTTAACTCTGTCGAACTGTCTAACCAAGAAACTACCCTTCGACAATACTAGAGTTCGATCCAATATCTCACAGTCTTGATTGGGATGCTACTTATTCTATTTGCGATGTGGTGAATGTTTACTCTAGTTGTTATCTTGCTAATAAGAAGGTTTTGTGGGAGGATATTACGAATTGAAAATCAACTATAGGGGAGAATTGTTGAGTGTTTCTGGTGACTTTATTTTAGTGAATTCTAGAGATGAAAGGTTAGGAATATATGCTGTCAAATCTTATATCTAGAATAAATACCAAGATTTATGGATTCATTAATTTAATTTCTCATATGCATTTGTTTGATCTT